>NC_052349.1:25173241-25182957 GCF_009727055.1 Benincasa hispida | reverse complement strand
ATCGCTGAGGATGAGCATGAAGTGTTCGTGCAGTGTTACGGTCGTGTTATTCGAGCATTCGAGGTTACTGTGTTCGAGCGTTCGAGGTTGATGTGTTCGAGTGTTCGTGAGCAAGGAATGTGGAGACGAGTCTACAAATGTTTATAGCTTTTGCCTTGTTCATTTGTAGTTTTCATGTTGTAATTTTTGTATTTATTGCATAACTATGTGTTTTGTGTACAACTGTAATTGTAATGTTCATTCATGATTGTAATTTGGAATGATCTATTTTTCACTGCTCATGGAAATCTCGAGTTCGATTTCCTTCAATTGGTATCATAGCCAGGTTGTTCTAATATTCCAAATTACAACTCTGATTTGAACTCATTTTACAGTCACGGTGGGTTTTCTGCATTTGTGGTTAATCGTTTTCTGCATTTGTGGTTGAGTTGATGAATGTTTCGGGTGTAATTGCCTTTTGCTAAAGCTTTCTATCATTACAAAGTGTTAATTTGTACGGGTCCCTGTGTTTTTGGGCGTAATTAACTTAGCAATCGAGTCTGTAATTCAAAGAGTTTGAGTTAATCAAGTCGTTCGTGATGAAGCTTCGAAGCATGGAGATGCGGTTCTCAACGAAGAAGAAGGCCAAGCGTTGGTCGTATCGTGTAGCCTCAGGTAAACGATCGTTGGGATTTAACTAAGCGATCGTTTAGATTTTTCTAGACAATCGTATAGTATTTTCTAAATGATCGTTTAGCTAATGCTAAGCGATGGGGTAAATCGTTAACTCTATCGTGTAGTGTTGGTTGCGCGATCGCGTAGGCGTTGGAGGTAGACGATTGTAAGGGGAGCATGTGATGCTCGTCGTTTAGTAAAAGGCGCGCACTAGATGATTGTGTACTTAGTAAGCTTCATCGCTTAGTTACTACCTACACGATAGAGCTTATGCGATACGGAGGCTCTAGTTAAGCAATCAATTAGGCGATGGTGCTTCGCAGCATCGTAGTCGTTTAGATGATTGTGGAAGGTGGGCACTGTGCGAAGTGTGCTAAAGGATCATGTACTTTAGGCTTCATCGCTTTATAAAAAGTACGCGATCATGTAGTAATAGCTAAACGATTGTTTAGCTTTGGGAGCGCTGGTAAGCGATAGAGCAAAGCTTTTGATTTTATCGTGTAGTGAATCGTGGGGAATGTTAGAGTATAGGATGGTTGGAGACGCGATGTCTTTTGCCCAGCGGTTCAAGACCCGGTTTGCCTGTTTGAAACCGGAGACTCCTTAAACCTTTCAAATTACAGAACTTTATCGCAATATATGCCCAGAAACAAAAGGTCTTTACAAAACCAATGTATAAAATAAAGCGATAAATCTAAGGCCAATCCCGAAATTATCCATAATGCTGCAAACCATCAGCATTCCAACACATTCTTCATATGAAATATTTTACAGAATGCATACCCACATTAAATCTGATAAATCAATACTGAAGAAATTAAAAGAATTGGGACCAAAACCTCTACTCTGATACAAATTGAAGGGAAGGGTGAAGTTCTACAGTGGAAGCGGGGCATCGGCCCATTTTTTAATTTTCACAGAATATGTATAATCCAAGAAAGTTACAGTATGCAATTGAAGGGGAAAATAGGGTTAGAGTTACTTACGTGAGAAGAGAAGAGAGTGACTAGGAGAAAAATTCCAAAAGATTACTAAAACTAAAGAAGGCCTCTATCACAAGTCTTCTATAAAGAGGGTTTATTATGACCAACTGCCCCACTCACTACGTGAGATTAATTGAGAATTGAGGGGAGGGAAGTTATTTCCCTCCCTTTAATTTTAAAATTAAAATTAAAATAAATTAATTTTAATTTATAATATATACAATAACTAACTTATTATATATATATATATAATATATATATATATATACTACTATATGGTTATATCATACGTAACCTATAGTTTAATATTATATCAAATACAATATAACCTATAGTTTTAATTCTCTCATTAATGCATGGTATTTAACATAAATCCCATTTATACTAAATTTAATTATCTGAATCCAATTAACATAATTAATATTTGAATCATACTAAACTTTATATAATGTATCAAATACAATATATTAATTATATCATATATAATTAAGTTAAATTAATTATATCGCATGTAATTAATTCCCTCAATTAATTTAAACAATTCAAATTAATCCAAAATTTGATTCTCATAAATCCCTGTTGAGCTACAGAAGGGGCTTTACGGACCTTTAGATTGAAGCTCTAATGGTACTTGAATAATTAATTAAACTCTTTTAATTAAATTATTCAACATTCATTAACTACCGGTCGCTCCACTAAAGATCGACAATTGCACTCTTCGCACTACAGATATATTTCTGTGTCCATTGAATTTAACAAGTTAATAATGCGATGACCCTTCACAAATTGCTTGTAAGTATATATGGGCCAAAAATACCGTTTTGCCCCTATAGTTACATCTAGCTCTTTAAGTACCACTGATCCCTCTAATGAACAATAAGTCATAGTCCAACTATGATCAAACCTCTCCCTGGTCAAGAGAGTGTTGGGTTTTATAGCCTAAAACTCGTGGTTGTAAACAATAAACTTATTTTGTTATCAATAAAGATGTTATTGAGGTTTGTTTCAATAAAGTTGTTATTGAATGTATGAATTGCTCATATCGTTTGATAAATAACCTAAATCCAATAAACTAAAATCCATAAATACTTGGACTTAAATGTGGATCAAGTTCGAGTAAATAGTCTAAACGGTCTATAGTATATGGATAAGGCTGGGTATTTATCTTGGGGACACTATCGAATGTAGTCCACTTTATATTTAGTACAAACGATGTGATCCTGAATCGTTCATGTTGAGACATGCGAGTGGAGGGTGTCCCATGCAAAGAATTTGTATAAGTATGGACCAAGAAATAAGGCACTCTTACTTTAAAATGTTGTTTACTATTTAAGATTGACTATTTCAAATCGATGACCTAGGTAACTTGACCTTAATCCTGAGCTAACTATGAACTCCTGTTTATTCGGGATTATCCTTAGATTTGCATGTATGAGGGTTGACTCAACAGTGTCGACTCAATAAGCCTCCCATTTCAGGGGTAAGATCGGGTAGATAGCTGGGGACATAGGGTGTAAGATAGAATTCACTCCTACCCACTTTTAGGGATAGTAGAGAGGTTGTTCTTCTCTTTTGAAATTGGTGTCCTAATTCTTCTGGTGGTCTCATAGTTTATAAACATTTTGTACACATTGTTATTAATAAAATAAATTTTATTTTATTTGCATTTACTCATATCCAGTAACTAAGATCTGTGGTTATTTTATGTAACTTAAGCATGTATGTGAGACATATAAGTGGATCATGCCTTAAGTAATAACCTAAATGGTCTGTAGTATAAGGATAAAGGAAGGATACCTTATCCTGGTAACACTACGGACACAGCTCGCTTTGTAGATATTTACAAGTGTTGCAAAGTACTACAAATGGTCTGATCTTGACCATTCATGTGGAGATAAGCGAGTGGGGGTGTCCTATACAAAGAGTTATTATAAGACCGGACCACGAGATGATTAGTCTCTTTATATAACGTCGTTGATAATTGAGACTTATATTTTTACTAAAATGACCATAGGTGACATGACCTTAATCCTGAGTGTTTTGGGAGCTCTTGCCTATGAGGGCAGTCCTTTGATTAGTATGGGTAAGAATGGCCAGATTGCTAACTCAACGAGCCTACTTTTTTGGTGATTTGTCTGACTAGGAAGCTTGGAACTTAGTTACACAAGACGGAATTCACTCCTTCCCCAAAACAAGGGTAAGTAGATAAATTGCTCTCTTAAGGGCTAATTCCAGGTCTTTAACATAGTGGCCACACCCTCTCTTTGGAAGAGATGACTCAGTCATAGTAGGACTATGACTTATTGTTCATTAGAGTAATTAGTGGAACTTAAGAAGTTAGATGTAACTACAGGGGCAAAACAGTAAATTGGTCCAGCTATACTTATGAGCGATTTGTAAAGGGTTATCGCACTGTTGATTGGTTATATAGACACAAAAATATATATGTAGTGCGAAGAGTGCAGATGTCGGTCTTTAGTGAAGTGTCCAACAGTTAACGAATGGTGGATCTTGTGACTAAAGAGTTTAGTCAGTTATTCATGTACTGTTGAAGCTTTAAGCTACAGGTTCATGAGGTCGCTTGGTAGCTCAATGTTAGGACACTGATCCTTAAAAAGACTTTATTAACGTAATCGCTGGCACAATCTTCCAAAAACATCTAAACAATGAACGAATTCTTCATTTAACGATATGAGTCAAACAGAGGCTAGATGATCGCTTACAGTTGTTACTCGATCGCTTACAAAACTCTAAACGATCATTTACAAACGCTATATGATCGCTGAGTAATACTAGATAATCGCTTACAGAACACTCCCAGATTGCCTACAAAAGACTACACGATCGCTTACAAGATATTGCACGATCACTTATCGGTTACTACATGACCGCCTGCCAAATACCATACGATCGCTGAGCTCTGCTACATGATCGCTTAGAAGAAGAGGTAGACAGTGAGCGCACACTACGATAAAGTCTACAAGATAGTAACACCCAAACTCCCACTCTCGAGAGCTCACCTTTCCCACTTCAGATATGCAAACTTCCGTGCCTCCCTTTCTATTTCTTTCTTCTTTTAAACACTCAACTTCTGAAATGAATTGAAAGTAAATTCAGTTGCGGTCCCCAACCTCTATAACCGACTCAACCACCGACGTTCTGTTAACTTCTTTATTCTTCCTTCTTTCATATGGAGGTCTATCATTACCTCCCCCCTCCACCTTTACCTTGTCCTCAAGGTAAATTTCTAGAAATTGATTATGGAAATCATTGAGTACCTCCTAAGTCGCCTCATGCTCCGGCAAGCCCTTCCACTTCACTAAAACTTCACGTCCCCACTGTGACAGCCCAGGTCGAGAGTTCAAACAAACTTCTGGTTTCGACAGCCAAGTATGATTTTCATCGACTAAGGGATCCACAGATGATTCCCCTCCTAGTTGTCCAACCAATTTCTTTAGCTACGACACATGAAACACTGGATGGATGGACACTGTTGTCGGACAGTTCAACTTGTAAGCTATTGATCCCACTTTGTCAACCACCTGATATGGCCCATAATACTTGGGAGATAATTTCACAAACTTATTTTTTCAAACTGAAATCTGTCGATAGGGTCGCAGCTTCAGCCATACCCAATCACCAACTTGAAATTCAACATCACGTCGCTTTTTGTCAACAAACCGAAAGGCATTACCAGAAATTCATAATGCCCTTCATGTGTCCAGAAGACCGTCTTCTCCATATCCCGTGGGCTCATTCAAATTTGATGATAGTCAGACTTCAAATCCAACTTCAAGAAGAAAACAACTCTATTTAGTTCATCAAAAAGTTCTTCCACCATAGAGATTTGAAATTTATCTAAAATAGTAGCAGTGTTGAGAGCACGATAGTCCACACAAATCCTCCATCCACCATCTTTCTTTTTAACCAGTAGAACAAGGCTAGAATAGGGACTGGTGCTCGGTCTAATCATGCCCGATTCCAACATTTCCTCCACTAATTTCTCCATCTCGACCTTCTGATGATATGCATACCTATATGGACGAACGTTTATGGGGCTGGTTCCTTCCTTCAAATGGATGTGATGCTCAATATTTCAACGAGGGGGTAACTCCCCGGGCCATTCAAATATGTCTTGAAACTGATTGAGCAAGTCTGATAGAGACTCTGGTAGTGATTCGGCTTCGTTGTTTTCCCCTTGCTCGGCTGCTAACTCACCCTCATTTAATAGTTTACATTCAACCAGGAATCCCTGATCTTCTGCCTCCCATGTTTTCACCATACATTTTAGGCTGATCCTTTCCTTCATCAGACTTAGATGCCCCTGCAAAGTTATCTTTCGACCCTCATGAGCAAACGTCAATGTTAGGTTCCACCAGTCAACCTCTATTTTTCCCAAGGAATGTAACCACTACATCCCTAAAATCACCTCAACACTCCCTAGCCCAATGGTAGGAAACTATCACACACTCTCTAATCTCCCAACCTCATTTCCACATTTTTGCATACTCCCTTACCTCGCACAGTGGTTCTTGATCCCAAAACTACTCCATAATTGGTCGTGTCTGTGATGTTCAACTGCAGACGATTCACTCGACTCTCTGATATGAACTTATGCATAGCTCCACAATCTACCAGTATCACCATCTATTCTCCTTTGATTTCCCCTTTAATCTTCATTGTTCATGGGTTCGTCAATCCCACAACCGAGTTCACAGATAGTTCAGCAATAAGCGAAATTTTCTCACTCAATGTCAACATATTCAATTCTAACGTCTCTTCCCTTACTTGTCATCTTCACACAACTCTCATTCCTCATCGGACACCTGCATTACAAATAATCTCAGTTCTCTCAACTCCCGCCCTTTGCACTAATGCCCAACAGTATACTTTTCGTCACACCAGAAACAAAGCCCTTTCTCTCTTTTCGACTGAAATTCAGCATCTATTAATCTTCTTGCCAGAATTTCTCTCCAATTATCGTTATTCGACGTTCCTCGCAACGTGATTGTCCTCATTGAAAATGATTCTTTGGTCTTCCCTCTGTCTTTCGGTTCACTTCCACCTATTGTCTTACTCATATTTTCTATATTGAATTTTGAAGAGTTCAAGTTTTGGATCTTACTTTTGTATGTTCACGCCTGACCTGCTTCAACCCGCGCATTTTCTCTATCTTCAACATATTGTGCCAATGACATCATTTACGTTAACCCGATAGGATCCCAGCACTCAACTTCAGCTTTTATCCACGGCAATCCATTCATGAATGTCTCCTCTAGAACTTTATTCGGCAAATGAGGTAATGACTCTACTAACTTATCAAACAAATTTTGATATGCCTCTATAGTCGTTTCTTGTTTAATAGCCAAGAATCTTCCACAGATGGATCCCTCTCTTAAAGATCGAAATCGTACTAACATCCTTTGATCGGTACCAGTCTAATGTGGCGCCATCGAAACTTACACCTGCCACCGTCATCTTCTCAGATTCAGTCAACTTATGAATTTAAAAATAGTAGTCTGCTCTGAATAACCACGCATCTGGATCACTTCCGCTAAGCACCAACATTTCTACTTTCTTGAATTTACTTCGGTCGCAAATCGCGTCTTCCCCGACTGCTTTCACTGAACTATTTGTTCCGCACACATTATTGGTATTCGATCCTTCTGCCTCTTCCATCACCTTTGCCTTTCCCTTGGCCATTTCCATGACATAGGAAATGAGATCTATTGATGTTTCTCTGCTTGCAATCCCAATTTCAATGTTCTTCGTTAATGACACCAAATTCTCCCCTATGGTTGACAATTTCTGCATTTCGACTCTGACTCGAGAGATCTCTTGGTCTAGTAACTCCAGTTTCTCTTCAAAATGTTTGTGAGCCATGCTTACCCAGGTGGTTGCTTTGATACCAATTTGTTAGGACACTGATCCTTAAAAGGACTTTATTAACGTAACCGCTGGCACAATCTTCCAAAACAACAGCTAAACGATGAACGAATTCTTCATTGAATGATATGAGTCAAACAAAGACTAGATGTTGGCTTACAGTTGTTACCTGGTCGTTTACAAAACTCTAAACGATCGTTGAGTAATACTAGATGATCGCTTACAAAACACTCCCATATCTCTTACAAAAGACTACACAATCGCTTACAAGATACTACACGATCGCTTACCAGTTACTACACGATCGCCTGCCAAATTCCTACGATTGCTGAGCTCTACTACACGATCGCTTAGAAGAAAAGGTAGACGATGAGCAACACACTACGATGGAGTCTACATGATAGTAACACCTGAACTCCCACTCTCAAGAGCTCACCTTCCCCACTCCAGATATGCAAACTTCCATGCCTCCCTTTCTGTTTCTTTCTTCTTTTAATCGTTCAACTTTTGAACAGAATTGAAAGTAAATTCAGTTGCAGTGCCCAACCTTCATAACCGACTCAATCGTTGACGTTCTGTTAACTTCTTTATTCTTCCTTCTTTGATTTGGAGGCCTATCACTCAATGGGTTCAAGTTGAGAATCAGATTTTGGGTTAGTTTGAAGTGTTCAAATTAAAAAGAAAAAATTCAATTATATGTGATATAATTGGTGTGATGTATGAGATACATTATTTGGAGGAATATTATAAATATGATTTATATTAAGTACCATAAAATAGAAAAAGAACTATGATTTATATGTTTCATATAATGAAATATTAAAACTATAGGTTATAAATATAATATGATAAATTGGTTATCATATTTATTTATAATATATTAATTATATGATAATTATTTCTTTTTCTTAATAACCGTTTGAGTGGGAAGTTATTGAAAGTTTTATGGTAATCGTGAGATAAAAGGAAAATTGTTTTCCAAAATTAGTAGTTGTTTTTCATTAGAAAAAATTCTCACGGAAATAGGCTATCAAGTAAAAAGAGATTTTACTAAGCGATAGCCGTTGAGAGTCTACACGATCGCTTAGAATTGACTATACGATAGTTACTCAGCTGATTGTTGCTACATGATCGAGTAGCAAAGTCTATGTAATAGGCTTCTGTTTACTAAACGATCGAGTACATCGTCTTTGCAATAAACAATGTTCACATCTCCCACTTACTCGATCGTAGACCTCCGATCTTCCTCAATCTAAGCTCTACAGAGCCCACAACTCCTGAATTCTCACACCGAGAAACCAAGGTAACACTTGTGGTGGTGTTCTTACTCAATTCGTGAATCAAGTTGGACTCGATTGGGTTCGAGGAGCATTCAAGTTGGTCGTGTTGTTGGTCGCAGTCTGTTCATTGCATTCGTGTGCTATTTTGGACGCATTGGAGACTGATCGAGGGATTCTTGAAGAATAGTTCTTCAAAGGTTTGCATACTCTATCTCTTGAATCCTATTGTAACATGTTGTAATATCTGTATATACATAACCTGTTAGTTTTCGTTTAAGACTATAATTATTGTGTTCGATTTGAATAGGATTTGGAATGATCCACTTCCGTTGCTCATGGAGATCTTTGTTTATGATTTTCTTTAGACTCTGGGTCTTGAACAAGGAGCCTCTCCCTCTCATTGGCCCGAGAGGAACTTGGTTTAGTGATTGGATCACAAACCAATTGTTCATTAGAGGATCAATGGGACTTAAGGAGCAAGATGTAATCTCGAGAGTAAAATAGCTTTTAACCCAGCCGTTATTACAAACAACCAGTGAAGGGTTGATTTACTGATAATGGTTATATCGACTGGATAGAAATATATCTACAATGAGGGGAGTGCAACTTCTGGGCTTTAGTAGAGTGACCCGATAGTTAATGAATGTTGGTTAATTATGTTAAAGAGTTTAGACAGTTAATCTTGGAGCGTTGGAGCCCATGATCTAGGTCCATGAGATCCCCCTACTAGCTCATATCAGACTAAACCTTAGAGCATTGTGATGAACGAGTTTAAAGTGTTCGAATTTGGTTTTTGAAGCAAAGCGTTAAATATATGCGATATATTTAACCAAATGTTTAATTGTGAATTAAACATAAAGAGAGAGAAAATAGGAGATATTTAAATAGATTTAAATATCAAGATTATGAATAG
>NC_052349.1:24998241-25165741 GCF_009727055.1 Benincasa hispida | reverse complement strand
TTTGACCTTTGACCAAGTTAGTGGAAATATCCAACAATTTTGAATGGGAAATTCCAACATATGCATTGCTAAGTGTTGTTTTCAATTGAAGACACTTGCCTCACTAACCCCACTTTGAGTAGTGGACTTTTTAATGTCAAATTCTCATCCAACTCAAAGTTGCATGTTTTGCATGATATAGCCTTTAAAAGGAAGAGTTTTATGAATTTTAGCTCTTTTGGCCAAGTGGACTTTTATGAGATTATTTGATAATCTTAACCTATTTTCTCTCAAATCCTTAACCTTTTCCTCTCCAAATTAGTCACTCATCGGATCTCACCATCCCATTTAAGACCAGAGAATAGTTGGGAAGACTCTCATGGTGGTCTACAAACCGTTCATTAGGAGATTGGAGGTGATTTGGGGAAGATTTGAGACTACAAAGGTTATATATCTTCTTTCCCTTTATTCTTAATTTAATTGCATGCTTATTCTTTGAAATTAACCTAATTAGAGTATTTTAGATCCATTATTTCTTCTGTTGCGCATGTATTCGTTCCATCAATTAGTATCAGAGCATGCTTAAAGTACTTAATTTTGGTTATTTTTTTTGCATATGGTGGGTATTGTGATGAATGTTTATGTTCTAAAGTGGATAATTTCGATTTTGGCATCCAAGTTATCTTTTAGGTTGTAATAATTATTGTAATTGCCCAGTGTTTTATGGGCTTTAATATGTTGCGAATGGTCGGTAAATTTGCTAGAGTCATTAAATTCGTTTTTAGGTTGTAAATGCTCGGTTCTATCAAAGTGGACAGTTTCAATTTTGGTGAAGAAAAGCTTCTAGACCCGTTTTCTGCTCCCAGACTTGGTGTTGACCCAACGACCCAACTTGGAGTGGCATCTGACCTGCAAAGTGAAGCCTGATGCGTGACGTAGCTCCAGACTCGGCCATGACTCATGGCCCAATCCGTTCGACGGTCCAGGCCTAAGCCTCGCGCGGCCTGCGTCAGGGCTCTAGCCTAGTTCCAATTATATAACCTAGAGTGGGATTTTACTATATGACATACATAAATAAAATTAAATCATACATCAAATGCACAATTTAAACAATAATTATTGCACGGGGATTGGACTCCTAAGAAATTAACTAAATTAAGATAATACTTACATTAATTTAATTAATTAAAAACAACTAACTATTGCATAATTAATAGCCAACCAGTTCAAAAAAGGTGAATCGGGCCTTAAACTGCACAAACCAAACCATCCAACACCCTAACCGCCATTGAACCACTTGAAAAAAACGAACCAAAAGCGAACCAGATGCATCTCGAACCGAACTGCATGGAAACCAAAAAAAATTCTGTCTCGAAGCATTGCAACGCCATGATCTTGTGTTACAGCACTACGGAAAATTCTTCCTTTCGTCATTCACAGCATTGCAATGCTAGGGCACAGTGTTGTAATGCTACTGTACAATAGCCACTGTACAGTTGCGAATTTCGTCGATCCTTATCCGATTTGGGCCTCGTTTTCTCCATAAAAAACACTGGAAAACACGAACGACTCAATACTTTCAAATTACAGACTCTATAAAAATTTATGCCTAAAAACAAAGGGCCCTTACAAATCAAGTGTGTAAAACAAAGGGCCCTTAAAAAAAAGTTATCTTTTAGCTTGGTGAGGTCTTGTGCTTGCTCTGTGTCATTGGTTGAAGGTTGCGTTGATTGAGAATTCAAGTCTTGAGAAGCTTTATCTTTTGTAGATGATCTTACTTCTGAACTGGGGCTGCTTCCGTTATTCAGTAACTAGTCATCATTAATAGTTAAATTTGTGGTACTTTTGTTACCACATCTGGTACTTTCGGTATAATGGGGGCTGTCGTTCTGCCACTCTGCAATGTCACTGCATGACATTGTTCTTTACCTCTTTGCCCCGGCACTCTTGAGCTTCCATGTTGTGTACCAGGCGCTTTCTTCTTTAATTCCCTCGCAAGCTGATCTATCTGATCTTTTAATTCTTTAAGAGAGTCAGCTTGCGATTGTCTCATTGCCTCGCTCTTTTCAATGTAATGTTTTAATGATGTCTCCAGAGACGAGGTACTGTAATAGGTATCATATGCGAACAATTGGTCGCAGGGTGGCGTACCTTGCGAATCACTTGGGCTGCAATCCGGATTAGTGAAGACCGGAGTGTTGCCTAGATCCTCTTAATAGCTGAATTGATAGAAACAATGGCCCTCCTGATTGAGATTCTCATCCAAACCAAAAATTAGGTGACCCCCCCAACCAGGGTTATGGTTGTTGCCCCATGATTTATCATACATAGCATATATGGGTTGTTTATTCCCTGGGCAGACGTCTACCGGATGTACCTCTCTCCATTGAGTGCAATCCATGGCGGGCTCATGAGTCACCGCCTTAACCTGTATTGTTCCTTGAGAGAGAGTTCTCTGCTGATTAGCCACCGTCTGGAGGAGCGAGTCCATTGTGGTCATTTATTCGACCAATACGCTCATTGTGTCCGTTGGCACATCGGCCCTTTCTACTCTCTCTTGCTCCTGACCACTTATCTCAAGCCCGGTATCAATCCATTCATCAGAATGTCGCGAGATGCTATCCAATATGTCCTTCGCTTCCGTATATGACTTATTCATTAATCCTCCTTCTGCGGATGCATCGGCAGCTGCTTGCGTTGATTGGTCGAGGCCATTGTAAAAGTTTTCCATCAAAATACTGTCAGGAATCTCGATATGCGGACAATTCTTCACTAACTGCTGGAATCGCATCCAGGCGATGCTCAAGGTTTCATAAACCTTTTGTTCGAAATTCAAAACCTCCCTCCGCCTCCTTGCGTTGACAGACGGAGGGAAGAATCTGTTCATGAACCTATCAACCAACTGCTCCCATCCATTAATTTCGTCTGGCTCTAATGCTTGGGCCCACCTTTTTGCTTCATCCCGAAATGTGTACGGGAATAGGTATAGTTTAAGACTTTCTTGAGTTACACCAGGCACAGAGAATGCACTACATATGTCTACAAAATTTGTCAAATGAGCATGTGGGTCTTCTCCCTGTAATCCTCTGAATTGCCCCATATTCTGAATCATTTGTAGCATAATAGGTTTTATTTCAGAGCTTGCATTCCCCTCAACTACTGAACTTGATATTCCTGGTAAAAAATTATAGAGATTTAGCGCCGCATATTCCCTCATAGGGATGTTCTGGTCAGGAGCAAGAAAAACGAGATCTTGCGCTGGCAAATCTCCCCTCTGGTTTCCAGCAGGTGCAACATTCTCATCAGCCATACTTCTTCACCAATTAATTTAGCCCTGACGAACTCTGTGCGAAGAATACAGTTGATCTCTGGGTCCGCTTAGAATTACCAGACCACTCTAGCACTCATAAGTCGTCAGATTTCTCTCTGCGTTGAATAGTCATTACAAAGAGATCTGTCCTACACATAACATGAAAATATTCAAACAATAAACCGTTAACCAAGTCCACGAAAATGGTGCCATAAACTTGTAACATAGTTTTTGGATAGATATGATTGATGATGTTCTATGCTCGAAATGATGCGATACTACCGCTAGATATGCGTTAATGATGGGTGTTCACGTAGTATGCCATGCGTTGTCACAAATTTCCTTACGATAAAACCAAGTGTAATTCCATCGCAAGTTTCTCGGTGTGATCCGAGGTCGAACACGGGGACTGATTTAGTTATTGTGGTATGTTCATGATATATGCGACCAGGTTTTCAATCTTTAAAAATGTGTTTGTACAGGTATATAAATTGCGATAAAATAAAGTAAAGCAGTAAAGATGTGGTAATAAAATGAAATATAATAAACTAAGCTAGATGATACAATATACAGGCTTCATGTTACACAATGCTGGGGTCAAGGCTGGCTGTGAAAGTTGTGCAAAGACGTGGAATGTGGCGGCAAGTCTTATGAACAGAATAGAAAGAGAAAGACAAATAATATAAACAACGCAAGTTCTCAATTGCATTGAAGCTACAAATGTTGTTCCGCTCTTCTCTTGGCGTACACCTTTTAGTGATCGGCCGCGCTCCCACATGTCTGTGGTGAAACGGAGACTAACGTAATGAACGCAAGGGGTCTTCCATGTCTGGAAGTACTACTCGCTTTAGTTAACGCATTCTTCTGACCTTCTTTCGATAGATCAGATGTTGTCTAGCATATCTTAGCTAAACGCATTTTATATCTTTAACATAGATTAAGTACTTAGTTAATTCATATTGCTTATCAAGGGATTGAGAAGACAACATGAAGAAAGTGATTGATGGGTGAACGAAAATAGATAGAAAATGATAAATGAAAGCTATCGAAACAATTAATATATCTATTAAACGTTTGATACATGGTGTGTGAATGAAAAGATAAAGGAAACATGAAATACAATGATGAAAAAAATAAAATAGATACAAATAAATGCCAATGTTTTGGCACTGATTCGATGAAGATCTACTTGCCGGATAGGATGGATTTGATGGTAGGAAGAGCTTCCCTCTCAGGCTTGCTCCACCGGTAGCAAGAATCTTTACACAGAGCTTTCAATCGGGTGTTTAACAGGTTAGATTGAGATTCAGCTCCCAACCTTATCTCATCTTCTTCCCGGATTTCTTCACTTAAGCACTCAGCTTAGCCTTTTCTCTCAACAGTTTTGCAGCATTTACCCCGTATCCCGTAGCATTCCTTTTTCTTTGAAATCAATGGGGTATTTATAGGTGCAGATCTTTGACTCTGGCCTTGTGGTCCCCACTTGATTGGCATGGTAATTCCGAAGATGGAGGGATATTATTCCTTCTGTTATGCAATCAGACCGTCAATTCTGCATAATCGTTAGTCGTACATCTGTCTCAATCCTCCGCTTTTGCGTTGCTGAGGTGCATTTTTCGATCATAGATTCGCATGCGGTGTTGTTTTTATTACCGCATGCGGTTGAAACACAACTCTGGATCGACTATCGCATTGCGCCGTCATTGCGGTAATCGTCTCTTCATTGTTGACTGACGAGCATAATATGACAAAGATGCGTTGATTAGTTTCTCGTGAGCCTTGAGTGCAAGCGGTGACTTGGTCTCCTTCAAAACAGAGTAAAATTTGGCTTGTCTTCCATCAGGTGTTAGTGGGTATAATTGCAAACATTTATAATTATTGTAATACTAGGCAAATTTTCATACAATCAGCGCATATTTACTAACTTTTGGCCACAATATCTAGATAAGGTGGCATAAATAACTTGTATTTCTACAAGTTATCAGTAACCCCTCGCGTACCTTTGGAGTAGCCTACAAAGAGGCACAACCTCAATTGTGATTCCAACTTCTTAGGATTTGCCTCAAGCACAAGTGCTGGGAAACCCCATATGCAGAAGTGACGTAAACTAGCTTTACGCCCCGTTCCACAACTTCAGAGGTGTTCTCACAACACTCTTAGAAGGAACACAGTTGAGAATGTATACCGCAGTTTCCACTACGAAACCCCAAAACGAGTACGGTAAGGAAGCGTAACTCATCATCGAAAGAACCACGTCTAACAAGGTTCTGTTTCTCCTCTCCGCTACACCATTCTACTGGGGTGTACTCGGCGCTGAGAGTTGGAAAACGATTCAATGTTCTAATAAATATTCCTGGAACTCAGAATCCAAAAACTCTCCACCTCGATCTGATTGAAGTGTGCTAATTCGTCTATCCAAATCATTCTTAACTTGCCTTAAATAATTTGAACTTTTCAAAAGATTCATACTTTTGTTGCATTAGATAAACATACCCATATCTCGAGTAATCATCAGTAAAACTGATAAAGTACTCATAGCCTCCTCGAGCTCACACATTCATAGGACCGCAAAGGTCAAAATGTACTAATTCTAGAGGCTCTTTGTCTCGATAACCTTTTCCAGTAAAAGGCCTTTTAGTCATCTTACCCTCAAGGAAAGATTCACACACTGGTAAAGAATTTTCTTCTAACTCGCTTAGAAAGCCATTCTTCACCAATCTTTCAATCCTATTAAGATTGACGTGCCCTAATCGAAGGTGCCAAAGTTGGGCATTTTCTTTTAGAAAAACTCGTTGGTGTTTAGATTGAGTTACGACAGATTTAAACATCTCTATGTTATAGAGGGAACTTAAGGCTAACCGTATTAGCACATACAAGTTATTTTCTAGTTTAGCTGTACAAATTTCAACACCGTCCTTATGAATAAACACTTTATTCAATTTAAAAGAAAGAGTGTAATTGCATCGTAATAGACAGTTTACAGAAATGAGGTTCCGTTTTAGTTCATGAACTACAACGACATTTTTTAATACAAGAAACCTATTCTGTAAAGTTAACTGGATGCCTCCCACTGCCACAGCTGAGACGACGTGCCCAATGCCTACTCGCAACGTCATCTCACCAGCCTCCAGTTGTCGCCAGGATCTAATCTTCTGAAAAGAAGTACAAACATGATTAATGGTGCCCGAATCAATTATCCAAGCAGAATCATCATTTTCCACTAAATTAGTTTCTAACACAAGTAAATAACATTTACCTTTGTCTGCCTTGGCCTTAGCCTTGGCTGCCTTCTTTTCCTTCAGATAACGAGGACAATTCCTCTTCCAGTGTCCATCCTAGTTACAGTGGAAACATTTTCCTTTTTCAATCGGCGGTGGATGCTTCTTCTGGGCGACAGGTGGCAGGTTAGCAGGCGCATTCCCTTTCCCTTTACCACCTTTCTTCTTCTTCCCCTTTCCAAAGTTAGAAGTTGAAGGTACAGACTTTTTCATGAGGTCGAACCTTATTGGAACCTTTTAGAAGACGAGACAACATTTGCCTCACCTCTCTTTTTCTCCTTACTTTTCAGCAAGGATTGGTAAGTCTGCAACTCGATCAGATCCTTATCTCAATACACGAGCATGTAGTCTCTGAATCCTGTAAAGAGGCTTTTATGACTAACAACCTTAGTACATATAAGTTACTTTCCATTGAACCAAAACCAATCTCCATTCCATTCTTGAAAATAAACACTTTACTCTAAGAAAAGAAGACGGTATAACCTTGTTCAATGAGATAAGAAACTAAGATTAAGTTTCTCTTGATATGAGGAACTACGAAAAGATTATCTAGTAACAGATAACGTTTCTTGCCCAAAAATAACTTTAGCCTGCCTATAGCAACAGCTGAAACAACCTCACCAGTACCGACTCAAAGAGTCAACTCTCTTTATGGCAACGTTTGTCAGGAACTAAATAATTGATAAGAGAAACTAGCGTGATTAATAACACCTGAATCAAAGATCCAGGCAGAATCGTCATTCTCTACTAAACACGTCTTTGATACCAATAAATCACATTTACTGTCTTTATACTTCCTCCTATTTTGGAGAGTAGTGGTATCAGTATTAGAACCTAAATAAGCTCAAAGTTCCATTTCAGATAACACTTCTCGTCGATGAACTTCAACAGAGTCAACAACACTTGCTTTCTCTTCTTGGAGTTTAACTTGGGAACTGACACTACTGGTATTGTCATCCATCCCTTTTTGCTTGAAAAGTAAGAACTGACGTTCAAACCGATCTTGCGATGAGTCCATGATCTCACGTGTAATGACCATGTTCTCAACCCTTTTAGCCAAAGCATCAGGTATGCTAGCCAATATGTGAAGACGGGCCAATGAATTAGCCTTCATCCACACCTCATATGCATTACGAACACTTCGCGGTGCATCAAGGGTCGGGACTTGAGGACATTTCTCAACCATGACAAACTCAAGGTCGTTTACCATGAAATACGTTTTACAAGACTCTTTCCACTATATGTAACCGGTCAAACTAGAGGCAATTAACGGAAAATCAAACATGTTGTTGAAAACAAAAATGCATTGACCTATGTTATGTTTTAAGCAAATACCCGTTGGAAAAAAAACTTACAACATCCAATACGGTTTAGCAAAACTAACATGAACCCCGTGTGACATCTAGTTTTGCAATGACGCTTTAAAGGTTTAGGACAAAAGGCGCCGAAGGGTGGTAAATTTATCCCTCCTCTAAATTGAGACATTCTCAACCAGTCATTAATACTAGAACAATTCTTACTCCTATAATGACTAGCCATCATTGATTTGGTCAAGAAATCATTAACTTACTTAATAATTTCCCATAAGTGTTACCCACCATTTTCGGTCGTAGAGTTTCGCCCCGAGCAGCCAATCCAAAGGGGAAAGAATCCAATTGGGGCAAAAACTAAAGTAACCCTATCCATTTCTGGAGTTCACCTTGATATTGACCAACTGCACAAAACCCATCCAAAGTGGGACACTCCCAGGGCACCATGATGGAGTACAGAATGATCTCACAATGTGAAACAATGAAGGAGACCGTAGGACGTGTTGACACACACCCTTCACTCACTTACTATAAACACTCTCTCCATCCACCTTGATATTGACTCATGCAAATACCATCCAAAGGGGGATGCTCCCAGGGCACCACGAGGCCAAGCATGAATCTCACGATGTGTCACCAAGATCAAATATCCCTCCTTAATCCTTATACTACAAACCTTTTTAGGTTATCACTTAAGGTATGATCCACTTGTATATCTCATATACATGCTTAAGTTTATATACAATAGCCATGGAGCTTTGTTTATTGGAAATGAGTAAGTGCCAAATAAAATAACTCTTATTTTATTCATAACAATGTTTACAATTTACAAACTACGAGACTCCGAGAGAATTAGGACACCAATCTCAACAGTAACATAGGATTCGGAACAACTCAAACTCCATAAATGAATAGGATTTCTTAGGTCCATTCCCAAACTTGACTCTTCAATTCGGTAGCATCGCTGGGGCCAATCTCTAAATTCTAAAAATTGACGGTTACACTTACAGAATTACTAAGTAATAGTAGTTTCTGACTAAAAATGGTAGCTAAATGACTATAGGAATAAGAGTTATTTTGGAGATAGTATTTAGTCAAGAATGTCTTGCTTTAGTGAAGGAGTATTTGATTGCCCCTCGGTAACACTTATTTTGACTCACTATAGTATCGTTGAAAAAAAATGAATTTTGGATATATTATTACTTTGCTAAAACATGTTTGGATTTAGTTGCAATTTACTAATAAGAATATGTTTAAATTCCAGCATGTCGAATTCTTCTAAAATACTCGCTTCCGCTTTAATTAACAATAATAACAATTCAACATGAAAAGTACTAGCAAATGATGATTCAAAACAAGTTTTAACAGAGGGTTGTCCTCTATCTCTCGACTCATCTAAAGTTTTAAACAATATAGATGAGAATGCAAAATTCGAACGACAGAGTAAATGCGATTTACCAGCCATCGAAACATGCTTAGTGGAAAACCATAAAAAGACCTGGATTATAGATTCAGGTGCCACTAATCATATCTGTATTTTCTCTCATGAAACAAGTTCCTAGAGACAACTTACAGAAGGCAAAGCGACCTTTAAGGTAGGTACCGTGGAGTTTGTTTCAGCTAAAGCAGTGGGAGATATAAAGTTATTTATTGAAGGTAGACACATTTTACTTGAAGATGTTTATTACATTCCTTTTATGGAAAGGAATTTAATTTCTATCTCATGTTTGCTAGAACAAAATTACAAAGTTTCTTCTGAATATAATGAAATGTTCAATATCTCAAAAGTAATATAATATGTTCTGCAAATTTAGAGAATAACTTATACGTGTTAAAACCGACAAAGGTAAAAGCCGTTTTGAACATAGAGATGTTTAAAATAGCTAAGACTCAAAATAAGAAAAGGAAAGTTTCTCCAAATTCCTATCTTTGGCACTTGAGACTTGGTCACATAAATCTCAACAAGATTGAGAGATTAGTTAAGAGTGGACTTCTAAACCAGTTAGAAGATAGCTCTTTACCGCCATGTGAATCTTGTCTTGAGGGTAAGATGGTTGGAGATGATGCCCTAAACTCTAGTTGGGCCTTGTAGTTTGTAAACATTGTATTGAACAAACGCTTGTGATGTAATAATATATGATATTTTCTTCAATTTTGTCTATGGAATATAAGATGTTTTAATTTCTTTACCACAAACCAATAAATTAAGATCCTTGGTTATCGTTGTAGCTTAAACATATATGTGGTGACATACAAGTGGATCATGTCTTAAGTGATAACCAAAATGGTTTATAGTATATGGATATAGGAGGGAAACCTTATCCTAGTAACGCTACGGATGCGACTCGCTTTGTAGAATAGTTACGAGGGTTGTGACTTGCTACAGATGGTCTGACCTGATCAATCATGTAGAGACATGCGAGTAGGGCCGTCCTACACAAAGGAGTTTATATAAGGACGGACCACGAAGTGTTATAGTCTCGTTTATAGCGCCGTTCATGACAGAGACTTCACTTCACTAGGATGACCATAGGTAACATGACCTCCATCCTGAGTGAGTTGGGAACTTCTGCCTTTGAGGGCTGTCCTTTGGTTTGCATGGTTGCGAATGACCAGATCGTGACTCAAACCTACAACTTTGGAGATTCGTTTGATTTGGGAGCTGGGAACTCAGCTACACAAGATGGAATTCACTCCTTCCCCAGAGCAGAGGTAAGTAGATAGATTACTCCCTTAAGGGCTAATTCCAAGACTTGAATAGTGTGGTGCCACACACATTCTCATGACCCGAGAGGTGTCCATACATAGTAGGACTATGTTGTACATTAGAGGGATCAGTGGTACTTAAGGAGTTAGATGTAACTACAGGGGCAAAACGATAAATTGAGCCAGCTGTACTTACGAGCATCTGTGAAGGGTTATCGTACTATTGATTGGTTATATTCGATGGACACAGAAATATATTTGTGGTGAGAAGAGTATAGCTATCGGTCTTTAGTGGAATGCCTGGCAGTTAACAGATGGTGGATCTCGTGGCTATAGAGTTTAGTCAACTATTCACGTATCGTTGGAGCTTCGAGCCATAGGTCCATAAGGTCCCCTTGGTAGCTTAATGGATTCAAGTTGAGAATTAGTTTTTGGGTCAGTTTGAAGTGTTCAAATTGACAAGAGGGAGTTCGATTATATATGATATGATTGAACTGGTCAATTATATATGATATAGTTGACATGATGTATGAGATACATTAATTGGAAAAAAATGATATAAATATGATTTATATCTAGTAGAGGAGAAAAGGACTATGGTGCATATGTTGCATATGATGTGATATTAAACCATAGGTTATAAATATAATATGATTATATTTATTTTTAATTAAACAATTATAAGATAATTGTTGACGATTTTTTCTCCGTAACCGAATGAGACAGTGGGAGGTTGCAATCAGTTTTTGTAATTGAAGGATAAAATGAAGATGGTTTTCATTTTGAAAAATTGATTAGATAATCGTTTACCGATTGGTACACTGCCCACACCTAGCAAACCGAGAGCATACACAACAGCTTAAAGTTTACTAAATGATCGTGTACACACATGCTTTTCCCAAACGATCGACATAGTTTTACCTAAACAATCATCTAGCTTTTTCTAAGCAATCCTGCAGCCGAGCGTTTTCTTAAATGATCGTCTAAACGATCAGCCCCAATATACTACACGATTGTATATCTTTTACTAAACGATCAAGCAGCCATCTATACGATAGACTTCAGATATCTCCCACTTGCTTGGTCGTGGTAAACGATCGTTCCTTCCTCCTTCCCTCTACCAAATCTAACAGAGCCCACACCTCCTAGATTCTCACTCCGAGAATACTGAGGTTTCCAAATGGTTGTATCCTCCATTGTTGCCTTGTATTTGAGGAGTCCGTTCATGGGGAGACGACAGCGAGATTTGTTGGACGACTGGATTAGCTTGCACAGCGACAGCGAGAGGTGCAATCTTTTGATGAGAGCGAGATTTAAAGCGAAGAAGAGTTCTTCAACTGGTATGTCTCTCATCCTTTTGTTGTTTAATATTTCAAAGCATGTCGTAATTTGTTGTTAAATGCATAACTTATATGTTTGATTGTGAATGTGGTATTTCTGCCAGATGGAGTTTGGAACGATCTTACTTCCACTTAGAGGTACTTTTTGATAAGAGTTCCTTCAAAGATGACCAAAAGATCTTTTACTGAAAAAGGTTTTAGAGCCAAAGAATCCTTAGAGCTGGCATATTCAGACCTTTGTGGTCTAATGAATGTTAAAGCGAGAGGTGGGTATGAATACTTCATCAGCTTTATCGATGATTATTCAAGGTATAGCTACATTTACCTAATGCATCATAAGTCTGATACTTAAAAGTTCAAGGAATATAAGGTAGAGGTTAAGAACCAATTAGGTAAAAAGATTAAAACACTTGGATCAGATTGAGGTGGTGAGTATATGGACTTAAAATTCCAGGACCATTTAATAGAACACGGAGTTCAGTCACAACTCACAGTATCATGCACACCTCAACAAAATGATGTTGCAGAAAAGATAAATAGATCCCTGTTGGGCATGGTTCGTTCTATGATGAGTTATGCTCAGTTGCCAAGTTCTTTTTGGGGTCACGCAGTAGGGACTACGATCTATAGATTGAACATGGTTTCCTCGGAAAATGTTTCAGAAACACCTTATGAGTTATGGAGAAGATGTAAAAGTAGTTTACATCACATCAGGATTTGGGATGCCCAACTCATGTGTTAGTGCAAAATCCAAAGAAGTTGGAACGTCGTTCAAAGGTATGCCTATTTATAGGCTATCCAGAAGAGACAAAAGGTGGTTTCTTTTATAATCCTCAAGAAGATAAAGTATTTTTGTCAACAAATGAAACATTCCTGAAGGAATACCACATTAAAAATCATCAACCTCGCAGTAAGCTAGTATTAACTAAGATATCCAGAGAAACTACAGATAGATCAACAAGAGTTATTGATCGAGCAAGTCCTTCAACAAGAGTTGTTGATGGAACTGGTACTTCACATCCTTCTCAAGAGTTGAGAATGCATCGACGTAGTGGGAGGGTTGTACAATAACCTGACCGGTACATGGGTTTAGCTGAAACTCATATCGTTATACCTGATGATGGCTTAGAGGATCCATTGACTTTTAAACAAGCAATGGGTGATGTGGATAAAGTAGAATTTCTAATTCTATATGTTCGTAATATTCTACCCATTGGGAATGAAGTAGAATTTCTAGCTGACATTAAGACATGCCTAGCCACACAATTCCAAATAAAGGATTTGGGAGAAGATAATATGTTATTGGGATTCGAAGTGTTCGGAATACCAAGAACAGGACGATAGCTTTGTCTTAGGCATCTTATATAGACAAGATATTGTCTTGATATAAAGTACAAGATTCCAAGAAAAGTATGTTGCCTTTCAAGCATGAAATTCATTTGTCTAAGGAACAGTGTCCTAAGACACCTCAAAAGGTTGAGGTTATGAAACAAATTCCATATGAATCAGCAGTAGGAAGTTTTATGTATGCCATGATGTGTACTCGTCCCGACATATCCTATGCAGTTGAAATTGTCAATAGATATCAGTCCAATCCTGGATATGATCATTGGACTACCATTAAAAACATTCTCAAGTATCTTTAGAGAACGAGGGACTATATGCTCGTGTATGGTGCTAAGGATCTTATCCTTACTAGATACACTAATTCTAACTTTCAGACCGATTTAGATTCTAGAAAATCTACTTTGGGGTCAGTATTCACTCTGAACGGTGGAGCTATAGTGTGGAGGAGTATTAAGTAAAGTTGTATTGCTGACTTCACCATAGAAGCTCAATATGTACAACGAGGAGACATGATTGTCATGCAGATTGCCTCTAAAGACAACTTAGCTGGTCTATTTACAAAGGCCCTCTCGGCTAAAGTGTTTGAGGGTCACCTAGTGGGACTAGGACTATGAAATAGATAAAACTAGGGCAAGTGGGAGAAGTATAGGGTATTTGATGCCCTAGTTTATTGTATCTATTACCTCATTACTGAACATTGTATATATATGTAAAAATCCACTGGAGTTCTAATCCAAGTGAGAGTTTGTTGGGTTTTATGTCCTAAAACTCGTGGTTTGTAAACAATAAACTTATTCTGTAAATCGATAAATTTGTTATTGAATATATGAATTACTTATTTTGTTTTAGAAATAAATCTAATAAACTAAAAGATCCATAACCATTACATGAGTACTTGAACTTTATGTGGAGACATAAGAGTGGATCTGGTTCGAGTAAATAGTCAAAATGATCTATAGAATACGAATAACGTTAGGTGCCTTATTCTGGTAACACTATTGGATGCGGCCCATACTGTAGTTGTTACAAGAAGTTGTAAAGTGCTACAAAAGAAGTGATCCTGATTCGTTCATGTGGCGACATGAAGAGTGGGGGCGTCATGTGCAATGATTTTATAAGATCGGACCAAGAAATAAGTCACTCTTACATTATAACGTTGTTTACTATTTAAGACTAACTATTTCAAAACAATGACTTAGGTAACTTGACCTTAATCCTGAGCTAACTATGGACTTCTGTTTATTTGGGATTATCCTTAGATTTGCATGGGTGAGGGTTGACTCAATAGCGTCGGCTCAATAAGTCACCCATTTCATGGTTAAGACCGAGTAGATAGTTGGGGACATAGGGTGCAAGATGGAATTCACTCCTACCCACTTTCAGGTAAAGTAGAGAGGTTGTTCCCTTAAGTGCTAATTCTGGGTCTTGAACAAGGGGCCTCACCCTTTGATTGTCCTGAGAGGGACTCGGTTTGATGATCGAATCACAAACCAATTGTTCATTAGAGAACCAGTGGGACTTAAGGAACAAGAGGTAATCTCGGGGGTAAAACAACCTTTTGACCCAGCCGTTATTACGAACAACCTGTGAAGGGTTAGCTTACTAATTATGGTTATATCGAGTGGACACAATATATCTATAGTGAGGAAACTGCAACTACTGGCCTTTAGTGGAGTGACTCAGTAGTTAACGAATGAGGATTAATTTGGTGTAAATAGTTTAGCCAATTTATCTCAGATCGTTGGAGCCTATGATCCGTAGGTCCATTAGGTCTCCCTACTAGCTCTGTCTGGAGCTAAGTAGGTGTCGCTAATTCTATCTAACCCGAAATAAACAATATTTATAAAGCTCGAACAATAACCTAACTAACTCGTAGTTAAAGTGAAAGTAAGAGATCCATCCACAGGGAAATGTTATTTAATCCTTTCTTTATCAAGATTAACTATGAAAGCTATAAAACGGGGGTTTTTTATTAAGACAAGAAACATGCTAAAAATCAAAAGATAAAGGATAGTTGTAACAAATTTTAGAAAAATCTTGCTTCTAATCCAAGTTAGATGTTCATTACAATTCTTATCATTGAATTCTATAAATTTAATTCACAATCGAATTAAGACGTAACTACTTACTTAATCTAGATTAAACTAGTCTCTACAAAGGTGGACAACTAGCATAACCTAGTCAAAAAAGCGTCCTAATCAATGATTAAGGTAGGATAGCCCTAACCCTAATCTATCTACATGCTTCTACCTCTATTGGGTTCCTTAGCAGTCATATAGAAGAGAAAACACGTGCATTAAGTTCTAAGATTCAATTGCGTCGATTAATTGTTAAGATAGCTTACTCAATTAACCGAATTTTCTCCAAATCTAGTAATTAGTGCGTCCTAGGTTAGTCAGCCATTCAACACAAAGTTACTATTGCCTCTTGGAGATCTTAGCTAGACATTCTATCGAACACACTAAAAGAAACATATTCAATCATGAGTGAATGTGACAAAACCAAGCATCTAGGCTAAACATGCTCAAGATATAGATCATTCAACATGCTTCAAGAATTAAAATCATATTCGAATGCTCATATTCAGACTGGTAATGATAAAGAAAAGTAGAAAACTCAAAAGAATTTGCAAGAACTCTTGAAATAGAAATAAGATTGAATTACTTCATAAATCCATAGACAAATTCATGAAGAATTACAAGTTATTAATTACAAATAAAAAAGAAATCAAAATCTAACCTAGGTAGGAAATAAAATTGCCATATAGACTAATTGATACAGAGAGAAATTTCAGCCTCCATCGAAATCATGCTTCCTCCCTTCAGCAAAAATGAAAGAAAACTATTTATAGTTATAGGGATAGCGTCGTGACGCCAAGGCAGCATTGCAATGCTAAATTTTAGAAAAGCCAAGAAGTGTCAAGCTAACATTGCAAAGCTGTGTTGACGCTTGGTTGCGGAAGGCGCGGGGATAAATCGTGTCAAAATCCGAAGCGTTGCAACGCTGTGAGGAGCGTTGAAATGCATCAAGTTTTTGCAGAAAAAAGTGAGCATTCTGTGTTTAACTCGATACTCAATGCTCGATGGTCCTTTACTCGATACACGATGCTCAATTACTCGATAGCATTTACTCGATGACATTTTTAGTCATTACTAGATGACTCGACAGCCCTACTCGATTATACTCGATAGTATTCGGGTAAATACTCGATGGCATTTAGGGTATTTATTCGATGACAATTTACTCGATTACTCGATAGCATTCACTGACATTACTCGATGCATTACTCGATGGCATTTTACTCAATGATAGTCGATGATACTCGATGGCATTTCGATATTTACTCGATTCTCTTCAATTTGTTGATTTTCTTGGTCATTGTTTATCCTTTTGGCATAATTTTCTCTTAATGACTCCTAAACGCCTCGGGGACCGTTTTACCTACAAAATTAGCATTTAAAGCAAATAATCAAGACAATTTTTTGGGAATTAATATAGAAAATATACATTCTTTAAAAACCTATCAAGCTCATAAACGGATTAGTCTTAGAATAGCATGATAAGGTGATTTAAAACGTTCAAATTCGAAAAGGGAATTAGTAATTATATGTGATATAATTGCACGTTTAATTTTGGAATTAAACGTAATTGGAGAATCGATTAATATATAAATATGAACTAAATATTAATTTCATGAATAGCTATTCATGGTGATGGATTTGGTGACAAATTAATTTAATATTTGATATTAAATTAATATAATTAATTAAATTATTTAATTAATTATTAATTTTATTAGAAAAATAATTATTGAATAATTTTTTATAAAATTAATAAAATTTTAATTTTAATTATAGAATTAAAATTGAAAATTGATTTTGATTTTGAAATTGAAATTCAAAATTCAAAATGGAAAAAATTGAAAATTTGGAAAAACCCCACTAAGTGGGATTTTTCATCTCAATTTCAAAGCACCTCAATCACCATAATCCACTAATTTCACCCAGTAGATGAAGACTTCAAAGAATGGGTTGATGGTTTAAAATAAAAAAGGGATTCAGCTGAAAAAGACATGCAATTGCTGAAATGCTGAGTTTTCTGGAAGTTAAAGAAGTTGTTCTTCAACAAGCTGAAAAACCCAGAAAACCTCTCCTCCAATTTTCCTAAGTTCAAGCTTATTTTGATTCCCACAACTCAATATAAGGCCCCTAGAGAATTGTAGAGAAGCTCTTGTGGTGGTCCACGACTTCAATTGAAGTAGATTGCAGCTCAAATTCGTGTTTGAAGAGGATCTTCAAAGGTATGTGTTGAAACTCTCTTAATTCCCTATAAACATGCTTATTTTGATGTCAAAATTGAGGAATTAGAATGCTTAATAATCCTGTTTTCTTCCGCTACATGTTTCTATAAACCAATAATGTAAAAATCGAATTGTGGGATGCTAGTTGTTCTCACACAAATGCTTCCACTACGGGATCCGATCTCTTCAAAGAGAGCAATTTATCTACTTACCCTAACAAGATGGAATGAGTGAATTCATTCTTGTGTAGTTGTGTTCCCAACTCTCTAATAAGACGAATCTCCAAAATGGTAGGCATATTGAGTCGACAAATTTGGTCACTCTCACCCATACAGATCAAAGGACTGCCTTTATAGGCAGGAGTTCACAATTCACTTAGGATTCAGGTCATGTCACCTATGGTCATCCTAGTTAAATGTAAGTCTCTACTATTAATTGTGTTATATAGTGAGACTATTTATTTCGTGGTCTAGTCTTGTACAAACCCTTTTGTATAGAACATCCTTGCTCACATCTCTCCACGTGAATGATCAGGATCAAATCTTTTTTAGAACTTTATAACAATTGTAACATCTACAAAGCGGGTTGTATTCGTAGTGTCACCAGGATAAGGTACCCAGTCTTATCCATCTACTACAAACCGTTCAGGTTATCACTTAAACATAATCCATTTCACATAAATGTTTAAACTGCAAAAGATAACCTTGGATATTTGTTTATTGGTTTTGTGGGTTAATGCTACTAAGTGTCAAACAAAATACCTTAGATTTTATTAAATAAATAAATTATTTATACAATACAATTACAAACTACAAAACCCACAAGATTTAGGGTATCAACCCCAACAATCTCCCACTTGACCTAAAGCTAGTGGAGTGTACATCATAAAAAGTCAAACTAATATAAAAGTACACAAAACAAGAAACTAGGGCATAATATGCGCCCAGTCCAAAGATCTCTAACTTGCCCTAGACTAGATGTGGCATATCCTGTAGATCTATACTCTACAGGTGATCTTTAAAAACCTTAGTCGTGAGGGTCTTCATAAATGGATCAGCAACATTGTGCGCTGAAGCTATCTGTGTGACGATCACATCCCCTCGATCCATAATCTTTCAAATGAGATGATATTTTCGCTCAATGTGCTTCTCGCGTTTGTGACTCCTAGGCTCCCAGAATTAGCCATAACATCACTATTATCACAATAACTGGTGATGGGCTTTGATATGTCGAGAATCACTTCCAAATCAGTCAGGAATTTTCTGAGCCAAACAACCTCTTTAGCAACTTCAATAATTGTTGCATAATCTGCCTTCATAGTGGTGCCAACAATGCATTTTTGCTTGGTGCTCCTCTAAACTATAGCTTCCCTAGACTACAGCTCCTCCGTTAAGAGTGAATACTGATCCTGAAGTAGATTTCCTAGAATCCCTATCAGTCTAGAAATCAAAGTCTGTGTATCTTGTAAGGATTAAATCCTTAGAACCATACATGAGCATGTAGTCCCTTGTTCTCCAAAGATACTTGAGGGTGGTCTTAACAGCAAATCAGTGATCAAATCCTAGATTAGAATGATATCTACTGGTTATCCCTACTGCATAGCAGATGTCAGGTCAAGTACATAACATCGCATACATCAATCTACCAATAGTCGATGCATAGGGGATTCGTTTCATTTCCACAACTTCTTGAGGTGTCTTAGGACACTGTTCCTAAGAGAAAGCAACTTCATGCCTGAAAGGTAGCAAGCCTTTCTTGGAGTTCTACATCGAAAACTTGACAAACATTTTGTCAATGTATGATACCTGAGACAAGGTTAACATTTTATTGTTTCGATCTCTAAAGATCTGAATATCCAGAACAAACTACACCTCTCCAAAATATTTCATTTGGAATTGAGTCACTAGCCAATTTTTAATTTCAGTCAGTAAACCTACATGATTTCCAATGAGTAGAATATTGTCTACATACAAGACAAGGAAAGCTACTGAACTAATGATGATTCTCTTGTCAACACAAGATTCATCAACATTATGAACAAAGTCATAAGATTTTACCGCAGTATCAAATCTTATATTCTAAGATCGAGACGCTTGTTTCAATCTATAAATAAACTGATTAAGCTTCCAAACCTTTTGCTCTTGACCTTCAGTTATGAATCGCTCAGGCTACTGCATATATATGGTCTCCTCAAGATTGTCATTCAGAAAAGTAGTCTTGACATCCATTTGCTAAATTTCATAGACATAATATGAGGTAATGGACAAGAGTATTCAGATAGACTTCAACATGGCAACAGGTGAGAAAGTCTCTTCATAGTTGACTCCCTTAACTTAGGTATAACCATTTTCCATAAGTTTAGCCTTGAAGGTTTGCACCTTTCCATCAACACCCAATTTTCTCTTGTAGATCCATTTGCAACCTATAGGTTTTACCCCCATCAGGTTAATCTACAAGATCCCAAACCGAATTGAAGTACATAGGCTTCATTTCAAGATCCATGGCTTTGATCCATTCATCTTTATCAACATCATCTATTGCCTTCTTGTAAGACAATGGATCTTCAACATTGTCGTCGGCTACGAGACCTAGAGATTCTGTTAAATTCATATAACGAATAGGCGGGTCACAACATTCCCACTATGTTGAGACTTCTTCAATGTTTGAGGTGGATGTCACCAACTAGATGAACCAACTTCGCAACTCTTGTTGAAGTATTTGGCTCTTCAACAACTCTTGTTGAAGGTTCAGTAGTTTCATTGGAAAGTTCATTTAACACTGTCTTACTGCGGGGTTTATGCTCCCTTATGTGGTCCTCTTCTAAAAATGTAGCAATTTTTGACACACACATTTTATTACCTATAGAATCATAGAAGTAACCACCTCTCGTTCCTTTGGGGTAACCTACAAAAAGGCACAATTTTGAATGAGCTTCCAATTTTTTAGGATTTGCCTCAAGCACGTGTGTTGGAAAACCCCGATGAATTATACGTACCATCATAGAAACATCGCAAAACAACGCAATCGGGAAAAAGAGAATTTCAAAAGGATAAGGCATAAAGATAACAAGAAAAGACCTTAGGAAGAACAACGCATGCGCTCATGCGTTGGAATCCACGCGATTGAAGCCATGCGTTGAAGAGTGAGAGGAATTCTTCCGTTGAACTACGAACCGAGGAGACTTATTGTTGCACCTACAAGAGCAATCGTACCACAACCAAGGAAGCAGCCATATATCCAAAATAACAATGAAAATAAAATAAAAAATAATCTATACTATGATAGAGTAGAAGACGTCCCTGGAAAAATAAGAGTGTTTTCACCGTAAAGAGTCTTCCGTGCAGGAGATGGTTCTCAACTGTTTGGGTCAAGTTGCCCTGACCATTGGAACTTCCGGCAATTGTTGGGCGCATATTGGCCACCATGCTTAGAACTACCTTCAGCTCCTTTGCGACTGATTGCCTTTCTACCTTAGGGTCAACATTGGCTTTCAGCGCATCACCTACACTTCAATATTGTTTGCAACCTGGTCGCACAAGCTGCAATACTCCCAAGATAAAAACTTTGCTCGTAAAGACACAAAACTTAACAAACATTTAGCTGCCAAGTCCCCGGCAAAGGCGTCAAAAACTTGATGACGGGAAATTGGAAGTCAATTTACTCGACAACCAACTTCCCTTGGATGTGGTATGCGATGCGTGTTCCTAAGATATGTATTGATAGTCATGCGTCGATGGTCATACGTCGGAATGAATATGCGTTAATAAATGTATGCGATGATCATGCGTCCTGCCACAAGTTTTCTTGCGTTCACGCCAAGTATAACATGAACGTAAGTTTCTCGAGTAATGAGGTCGACACAGGGACTTGTAGCTATATGTTTATGGTGATGTGCATGCGGCGCCGCAAATAAAAGAATGGAGGGGATGTTGCTATGTTAATCCTACTCCTACTCCTATCTAATAGACAACGCAATGAGAATTATGCATGAAAGGTAGCGATGCGACAAACCTTGACATGAAATAAATGTATGGGAAATAGATAAAATGCGGAGATGTTTTCTTTACAATCTTTAAGAGTGACCGCAAGGGCAACCCTAGTCAACGCAAACTAATACGATCATGCAACACTCATACAATAGTAAACCACCTCTCGGTGCGAATGCTACAGCTTCTAATGCTAGAACGCATGCGATGTATGTGCAGAGGTGTCTATAGGGCCAACACATAAGCCTCTAATTCTTGTCTATGCGATGATACACAAACAAGGCGACCACATATCATCATTCCTATTCCTAGGGTGCATGCGATACAGTGTTGAAAAACAGAGCTTATCTCTAAGTCCCTATCTCTTGCTTATGCCGATCTAATCTTACTCTCTCGAGTCTAGATTCTAACCTAGCTCTCTCGAGTCATTAGGTTCTTTCTTTAGACTCTCTCTCGAGTAGCTCTAAAGGAGTGTTGGGCACAACATAAGACAAGACAAACGCATGAACTTGGTTAACGCAAGATTATTACTATCCCTAGTGAACAACGCATACCTTGCTTAATGCGTCCAACCACTTACCCTCCCGAGAAGTTGATTATTGTTGACTTCACTCATGGACAAACAATACGTTAGCCTATAGACAAGTATTGCAGCAGCTTCACACTAAGCAAACAAGGTTACTCACACACTCGCGCAACGCACACCTCTTGGTGGGTTGCTACATGCTTCATATCCCTAATCCATATGACTAAGTATGCAATACCCAAGCAATCCCACTAAGTGTTGCAATGAAAGTAAAGATGCTAAGCAAGAAGATGAGATGAAGTTAAAAGAAGCAAAGAAATGCATTGAAAACAGATTGTATTAATTCCTTACTTCAAAATGTCATACAATACAATATAGGAAAAGAAAAGAAGGAAATGACCGACTGGAAGCAAAGATTTGCTCCCAGCGAATGTGCGTCAAGGCTGTCGGTGGTACCATGGATGGGCATAGGAGCTGACTCTCTCGAGATCTAGATCTGGTCGAAGGCTCCGATCGTCACTCGGAATGGATGAAAGAGGTGAAGAACTCTCAGCCATCTTCTCACGCGTTTTGTCTGGATCACGGAGAAAATCTCCGATTGAGGGATAATCTCCGGATGATTGAATTTTAGCTCTTCGGCCTCTATTTATAGAGCTTGGGTCACCGACAGCATTAATTGGACTGCTCTGAGTCTGATATTCGGTGCGTTCGTTTTTTCTGAACCTCTGCCACTAACAGCGTGGTAGGTGAAATGTCAACATCATCTTTGGATTTTCTCGAGGTAGATGCATTGATGCGTTCATACCACCTACCATGCGTTGATCCCATTAGTTGTGTTGTCCCGCAGCCGCAATCATTCAATGACCGTATTCGCTTAATACTGCAACTCTACATGATGACCCTAATCGCTTGACGAGCGCAACTCCTATGCGATGGACACATACGGCTGATTACCGCAACATCCATGCGTTGATCGATGCGTTTGCCTTGCGATGGAGTGTTTTTCCGCATGCCGTCATCTATGCGATGGTCCAGTTTTCGCATTTGCGTTCATTTCTTGCACTAGCTACAAAAATCGAACATTGAACGCATAATTAATGCAAAATAACGGGTTAGCTGATATTCAACATGTTGATCGACGCAAGCTCATATTCTTCTGAATTCCTATCATGATAAACGCATATTCTGCCTAACAACCTTCATAATTCTAAGTAAAAAGCCTAAGATGACATGTATTTCTGCAAATCATCACTTCATCGCTTAAACGATCGCACACTTGCGTCTAAATGATCGCTTAGCTTTTCTACACGATCGCCTAGCGTGTCGTGTTTTTTAAAAAATCGTTTACCTATTACTAGACGATCGCTTAGTAAAACTTACACGATCATATAGCTTTCTCTAAACGACAAGCACCCGCTCTACGATAGCCTTCTCCAACTTGCTTATCATTACACGATCAACCCATTCCTTCTTCCTCTACCAAATTCAACAAAGGCCACTCTTTGGATTCTCCCTCCGAGAATACCAAGGGCTCTAAATGGTGGTGTCGTCCTCGCTCCTACTTGCTCGTGCTTGTTCATGTTGTTTTCGTTCGTGTAGGCAAACGTACTGCTGTAGCTAACTGTTTTGCTAGGCGATAGAAAATGTAGAGGTTGTTTCCACTGCGTTCAGTTCGAAGTGAAGAGAGTCTTCAACTGGTATGTGAACTTAATCCCTTGTATTTTATTTATCAAAGCATGTCGTTAATTAGTGTAAATTACATAACTGTTTGATAGAATGTGTGTGTGGTAATTTCGGTCACAATGAAATAGGAAAGATCCAAACGCGCTCATGGATGCTCTTCGTTAAGAGTTCCTTCAATTGGTTATTGTAACTGAAATGAGATCATCTTAACCAATAATTACAACAGAACAACTCTTTGTTCCTATAATTCGTAGTCACTATTGCTTGGTCCATAAATTGTTAACTAACTTAACAATTTCTTGTAAGTGTAATCTCTCATTTTAGATTCTAAAGTTCCACCCCCAATGTGTCAGCTTTAGGGAAAAACCAATTGGGGCAAAAACTAAAGCAACCCTATCCATTTCTGGATTTTGAGTAAAAATTCATGCAAATTCCATCCTTAAGGGAACACAAGCACAAGTGTCTCAAAGCCGAGCATGAAAATTTTCTACAAACTAATGAGAAAGACTGTGGGATGTGTTGACACACATCCTGCTCCCACTTACTATAAACACTCTCTCCATTCACCTTGTTATTGACTTATACAAACACCACCCCTAGGGGGACATAAGAAAATATGCCTCGAGGTCGAGTATAGGTCTCACGGTGTCTGAAGGATGAACGTGATAGGAACAATGAAGTATTGTATACCTCGTTTTCCTCTCACTGATTGTTTTACCTAAGGTTAATTTAACTTAGAAAAATATAGTTACTTTATTTTACTAGGTGATCGTTTAAATTTTCCGAATAGTAACATTTACTTTGGATAGTTAAACAACTTTGATTATTGTTCATTAAACATTTTAATAAACTTTAATAAAAAATTGCATGCTTGTAGCAAATCTATCTAATTCACTTTCCAGGTAAATTTCCAGGTAGGGGTGTTCCGTTTTCGACAACTTAAATACCTCAACCTAGACAGAACTGACCTTAGACAAAGGTCCCTTATAGATACATTTGCTACAACTTCAATCTTTTATTGAAAACTAATTAATCCCCATTAAACTTATTAAAAAGACTAAGCTTATTTCTAATCTTATTAGAAATATTGTTAATTTAAGTTTAAGGTAAATCATATTTTAAACTATTTAAAAATGATTTTAACTTAAGTTAGCATGCAACTCTTTATTATTGATTTTAATTTTGAATTTCATTGAAATTTATAACAATTATAAAATTTGAATGAAATAAATTAAAAGCAAATATTGCATACAATGACATACTTACTAAAATTATAACATTTATAACATTACCTAAAGTAGTGTCATGCTTCATGCAATCTGAATTTTAATTTTCATTACTATCATACATAATAATTATATACTAAAGTAATGAAAATAAAATATAACATTCATACATACATCCAAACTATACATTATAACTCTTATAATATACATGATGTATGACTATGTTATTAATGCATGCAAACATATATTATAACATTTATATTATATGACGCATGAGCATGCATTTACCTTTAGTCACGGCTAAAACTACACCTACAACAGATTATTTACTACCGTCCTTCTTAGAATTTCTTCATATATAACTAAATCATAAATCCCTGAAAACTTTAATGTGTTATCCTTAATTGAATTAGATACTGCAGTTTTCATGATCTTCCAACTATCAGGTAAAGACATTAATAATTGAATAGCATACACCTCTTTAGTAAATTTTATCTTAACACGTTTTAACTAATTAATTAAAGTGGTAACCTCATTAATATAGGAATTAACAGAAGCATTCTCAACCATTTGCATGTTGAAATACTTCTTAAGAAGATAAACCTTACTATTGGCAGATGGTTTCTCATACCTATTTGTAAGCACTTCCATCAACTTCATTGCATTGGTCTCATTCACTATAAGACAAACAATATTTATTAAAAGACACATCCTGATGATTGCAACTACTTCTTCATTTAGGTTCTCCCAATCTTCATTTGACAACCCTTTCGGTCTCTTCTTTAATGTCTTATGCAATTTCTTGTTAGTCAAGAAATCCTTACCTGCATCTTCCAATACTCAAAAATTTTTCCATCAAACCTCGTGATTCCCTATAAACCTCTTGGCTCTGATGATCTCATGACTCCTGAACCAAAAGTTGTGATACCACTAATTGAAATTTTATACAAAGATATAAATTAAATGCATAGACTAAATTATATCTAAAATTCCCACTTCCATAGGTTAGAGTCAAAATCGGTTAATGATTATAAAATATCAAAAAAATTAAGAGGAGAGAAAAAAAAAACAATACCAAAAATATACTGGTTCGTCCCAAACTCGAGACTACATTTAGTCTTCGGCAAGTGCAAGTTCTACTATGATAAAGATTGTAATAAGTTCCAAACTCAAGCTCTACATAATAAACTCTTCAAAAAAAAAAAAACTCAAATCATTAGTGAATAAGAGCACATTTACTATCATCGAAATATTATTTAATTAATTTGAGATTAAGTGTCAAAAAAAAACCATCGATCTTCACTTAAACACTGTTATACATGCCCCTGCCTTATCTCACGATCTCATAAGTATTTCCAAGTTGTGTTATGATAATTGTGCCTTTTTTAAAATTTTATCCCTCTTACTTTCTTGTGAATGATCAAATTACCAAGAAGCTTCTTCTTCAGGAACAGCTTCGTGTTGGTCTCTACCGATTGTCCACCTCTGCTACTCTTTCTTCTATCCACATCAACAATCCAACTCTATTTGGCTCGATGTTATAGGATTCATCTCTTTGGCATTATCGTCTTTGTCATCCTTCACAGTATTTAATTAATTTAGTTTTGAGTAATTGTAATTTGAAAGTTCGTACAAATAGCTATACATTGTTTTGTAATATCTGTCAAATGGCAAAGAGTCACAGGCTACCCTTTCATTATCAAAGTCTAAGTCCAGTCGGCGATGTCAACTTGTGTACTTTGATATTTAGGGTCCAGTTTTGTCAATCAATGGAGCTCATTATTTTCTACTATTTATGGATGATTACATCAAGTTTACCTGGTTGTATCTACTTAAAACTAAGGATGAAACATTGTCTTATTTTACTAAAGTCAAACCAACGATTGAAGCTCAATTTAATCTTAAAATTCTCACTCTTCAAACTGATGGAGGCACTGAGTTTAAGCCTTTAATTCCTCTTCTTTTATCAAATGGTATTCACCACCGTATCTCCTATCCTTACACTCCTCAGCAAAATGGTAGAATTGAGAGAAAGAACCTCCATGTTGTTGAAGTTGGTCTCTCTCTTTTGGCTCACTCATCTCTTCCTAAGAAACATTGGTTTTATGCATTCCAAACAGCTATTCACTTGATTTCTTCCATTGTAATCTCAAATTCGACTCCTTATTTTTTACTCTATCAAAAGCATCCCGATTACACATTACTAACTTTGGTTGTGCTTGCTTCCCCTTTCTTAGATCTTTTAATGATCATAAATTATAGTTTGGATCACGTGAATGTACATTTCTTGGTTATAGTCCTTCTCATAAAGGATATCTCTGCCTTGACAAAACAAATGGAAAATTTTTATGTCTCATCGTGTAAATGAGTTTACTTTTCCATTTTCTACTCCTACACAGAGTGTACCTTCTCCATTTTCACACGGTACTTTAGAACTTTGTTCTCTACTTCCTCTTCCATCTATTATAGTACTATCAGTTTCCTTGCCTACCACCGTTGCTCATCCTCCAACATCAGGTACATCTCTCCCCTTTTCTTCATCCATTCTTGCTCCCTCCACTGCCACTTTACCTATTTCTACTCCTCAACCTTCAGCTGCCATTAACCTACCACTATATTCCCATTCCAACACTTCTTCTCCAGTTGCCTCTCCTTCCCTACCATTAATCTCATATTCCCATAAGTCCATCTGTCTTACTCACAACTTATCTCCTTCTTCTCATTCCCTCGCTTTTTCTCTCATCCACAAGTGGCTTATTTATGTAGTGGTTAACATTCCTACGTGCTCCTCTTTACTCACCGACTTAAGAACCTAAAAATGACCTTTGGATGTTTTCGTGACACTTTGGTCACATAGGTTGTCGGGGTCTAGGTTTATGGATGGATTCAGTCAACAAAAGTCCCTCAAACTCAATCAATATCAACTGCATATTGTGACTGGTTAGGCTTGGTTGATTTTATCAGAAAAGAAAGCGGGCTTTAGGGATTCATTTATTAGTAAACCTCCAGCGCTGGTAAGGTCAGGATCGTGGTTGTCCGTCTTTGGTTTATTGGCTGATAAGATCTTTGAGATTGACCAGCCAGCTGGATTGGTTTAGCTATTCCTTTCTATTGAAAATGAGTCAGCTGCTCATAACCCATCTCCTTGCCCAGCTCTTTAACTACCCCTTTTCAATTAACATCCCATGATTTCTAGATCTAAACTTGGCATTTTCAAGCCTAAAGCTCTTTCCACCACCACCTATTTTCCCTCTATTCCGTTTGAATCGTACTCTTACAAGCTTGCTCTTGCTGGCCCATGCTGGAAACAAGATATGATTGATGAGATTGAAACTTTGTTGAGAAACAAAACTTGGTCTCTGGTTCCTTTGCCACCGCATAGAAAGGTCATAGATTGAAAATGAGGTTTCAGAGTAAAGCTCAAACCCAATAGTGAAGTCGAACGGTATAAAGCTTGCCTTGTAACACAGGTTATTCTCAAGTTTTTGGCATTGATTATTTTGAGTTGTTTAGTTCGGTTATAAACCAGCAACTATTCGAATAGTTTTCTCTCTTGTTGTTTCCTATAATTAGCATATGCATCAATTAGATGTGCAAAATTCATTCCTAATGTGCATCAATTAGATGTGCAAAATTCATTCCTAAATGGGGATCTATAAGAAGAGGTTTTCATGAAACAACCTACTAGCTTTCTTAGTGAGTCCATCATGTCTATGTCTTGAAATTACATAAGTCACTGTATGATTTTAATTAAAGTCCAAGAGTTTAGTTTTCAAAGCTGAGCACATGCTTGATCAGATGGGGTTTTAGTGGATCCAAGGTGGATACATCCGTGTTCATTTACAAGGATGAGCAGTTTATAGTTATCTTTCTTATTTGTGTGGTTGATATTTTAGTTAGTGGTAATGTGCCTTCTCTTATACAATATTTTATCTCTACTTTGAATGTGTCTTTCTCTCTTAAAGATTTAGCCCTATTTCTTATTTTTTGGCCATTTAACTTTTTATCTTAACCGAGTTTGATGCATTTATCTCAATCCAAATCCATCTCAGATCTTTTGAAACGAGCAATGGTGGATTGTAAACCAATTGCAATGCCTATGGTTGCTGGTGAACAATTGTCCCTTAATGATGGATCACCCTTCAACGATCCCTCAACTTATCATAGTTTTGTTGGTGCTCTTCAGTATTGCACTCTAACAAAACCCAACATCAGTTATTCTATTAATAACCTGGGCAATTTCTCAATGCTCCAATGAAAACCCGTATGCAGGGTGTCAAGCATCTCTTAAGGTACCTAAAAGGCTCTTCTTCACTTGGTTTAGATCTTACTTAATAGTTTCATCAGGCTCTCACTCGTTACACAGATGTAGATGGGCTCATTGCCCGGATGATCGTAGAAGCACTAGTGGATTTTGCATTCTTCTTGGTTCTAATTTAATCTCCTCAAAATCTTCTAAACAATATGTTGTTTTTCGCTCTAGTGTTGAATCGAAGTATTGAGGAATGTCGAATGCCACAACTGAACTTATTCGGGTCAAGTCTGTGTTATTTGAAATTGGTGTGTTGTCCCGTGCCCCCTCTTATTCTCCTATATGATCATTTGTGTAACATCCCTTTTTTTTTTCTTTCGTATTAATGTAATTTCAATCATTTTTGTTAGTGGAGGACATTTTTGAAATTTTGGAGTTCAAGTGTAAGTGCTGGAATTTAATTTTTGGATCTTACAAAATTGTTCAATTTAGAAAGTATTGGCAGGTTTTATTTTCATTTTTGGGAAAGAAAGGAAGTTAATGAAATAAAATGGAATAATGAAGGGAATAAAAGGAAGCTTATTTTATATCCTTTTTTGTTAGTTTGATAATAATATTATTATTTTTTTTTATATAAAAATCAAAATCTCCCTCTTCTTCTTCTTCCTTTTATACAATCCGCCCCTCCCCATTTTCGTATAAACCCTAGCCGCCGCGCCCTTCAAGCCGCTCAACGCCGTCTCCCGACCGACCTCCTCTGCGCACCTCGCCTAACGGTGTCGTCCGCGAGCATCGGCGACCCAAACTGTGCGATCTCTCCCTTCTTAGTCGCGTTTCCACGCCTCTCCTCGCCGCTGACTCTTCGCACTGGAGTTTCGTACGCCTCCGCTCACGCTGCGTCGGTCGTCGTCAACTCTCAGCCGTCCGCGGGTGCCAGATCTAAGGTCGTGCGCGTCCTCCGTCGTTCGTGGGTTCGGTGCCATTGCTGATCCGTCCAGTCGTCCAATGCCGCTTCTTCGTCCGGTGCCGCCCAGCTCCTACCGTCGTCGCGGTTGCTGTCACATCTCTTTTGAGTAAGATTTTAGTTTTAGTTGTTTTCCTAGAAGTTTGAGTGTGGTTTGTTTTGGAATAATTTTGGTTAAGATCCGTTATGTTTGGACTTTCAGAAGCGAGATTCAGAGGATTTTGGGGTCGTTGGGAGATTGATTTTTCGTCAGGAATTGTTAAGTTTGGGTGAGTAGTGGGTTAAAGGTACCTATAAAAATTAAGTTACTAATTTGGGAGTAAAATCATATTCAGATTGGCGTTTTGGTATGAGTTTTAAATTTTGCTGAGAGAAAATTTTTGGAGTCGAAATCTTGCGAGTTTCGTTTGGGTAAGTTTTGGTGACCGTCTGATTAAATTTGTATGTTGTGTCCTAATTCCAAAGACTGAAATTTAGTATTATGTCTGTATTAGGGGACTTAATTTAAGATTTATTTTGTTGGAGAGCATTAGCTTGGATTAATATCTGAACTTGACTTCAAGGTAAGTAATCTTACTACTGGAACTGTCCACGGGTCAGACATTAGATGTATGCTAGCATGATAAATGAATGTTATGGCAGAATGACAACATGATAGACTGATAGTATAGTATGACCAATGTATATTCTGGTATGAGATCTGAAATATTTATTTGTGCACATGGACACTTGAATGCTAGCATGAGATGGTATGTGATTCCATATGGTTGTATTTGATCTGGTGATGTTGAGGTATATGTGTATGTTGTAGAGCCATGATGTTAAGGTATATGTGTATGTTGTAGAGCCATGATGTTGAGGTATATATGTATGTCATAGATTTATATAGCTGTTGAGACTGTGCAAGGGTCCTTACTGATTAGTTAGATGTCCATTAGATTTTGTGTTTCCTTCGGGATTCACCAGTTTGTGTTTCCTTCGGGATTCACCAGTTTGTGTTTCCTTCGGGATTCACCAGTTTTGTGTTTCCTTCGGGATTCACCAGTTTGTGTTTCCTTCGGGATTCACCAGTTTGTGTTTCCTTCGGGATTCACCAGTTTGTGTTCCCTTCGGGATTCACCAGTTTGTGTTCCCTTCGGGATTCACCAGTTTGTGTTCCCTTCGGGATTCACCAGTTTGTGTTCCCTTCGGGATCCACCAGTTTGTGTCTCCTTCGAGATTCACCAAATTGTATTTCTTTCGGGATTCACCAGAGGTAGTGGTATACTTAACTACAGTAGGATAGAACTCAGTCTCCTTTTTGTTTCATGTGTATATGTGTCCCATGAGGACTAGAGCAGATGTCTAGCCTGACCTCAGTGGTGGAGTTACTTATCGAGTATTTTATACTCATTCTTTCTCATGTTGCTCTTTCAGGTAAGAGTAGGGATGCACCGGCGAATAACAAGCGGAATCCGTGATCGAGCAACTGGGACTAGTTTTTATGCTTTCGCTCATAGGACTTAGATTTCCTTCATGTTTTTGCTAAATTTTCAGTTTGATGTTTGAAACTTATTATTGAGAATTGTTTTTCATACTTATTTATTAACCTTTATGATTTATGGGTACCCTTTCATTGTTTTAATATTTGCATTTAATAGAGGACTTTTGGACTCCCCTTATCTATTTAGCATTTATTTCACCATAAAAGAGTGTCGTTTTAAGCTCCATGCATGCATGTATTTTAGTAACGACCTAAGTTAAGTCCTAAGGGGTCGGATTGTTACAATTTGAGTGTCACATACATCGTGCCAATCTTATTCTCCACAATCAAACGTAGCACATTCAAACTGATGATCGTTTTATTCGTGGAAGAGTTGCTCTTTCACTTCATTCCTTCGTAAGACTAGCTCGTGAACATTATGACAAAGGCATTACCATCTTCTCAATTTATTGGTGTTTGTACCAAGCTCACTGTTCTTAACAAGAACCACTAGCTTGCGGGGGATGCTATTATATATTAGTGATTTATGTTATTTAGCTTTCAGTCCTTATATTTGTTGTTATTTTGTATCCAATTGTTTTTAGACTCCTGGTATCAGTCCTTTCTATATATATTATTCTCTCTACCTCAGATTAGGGCACGGGGATTGCATTATCATTAGTTTGTTTATTTACTACTATAATTTCCCCGTGCTTCCATCACAAAAAAGAACACTTTATTACACAAAATTTTTAAAGGAAAAATTCTTGAAATTAAATTTAAATTGTATTTAAGTTCCAACTTTTCAAACTCAACCATGTTTAAAGTTGTTTTATGCTTAGTTTGAGATTGTCATAGCTTTAAAAATAAGTTGTTCTTCAAAAAAAAATAAGCTGCGAACAGAACTAAAATAGTGTTGCTAAATTTTAATTTGAAATTAAAAAAGCTAGTTAATACTAATATTAAATTAGTGTAGTTTAGAATCAAAGCTCACTTCCTGTTTCAATTAATTTTCATATTGATAAATGATAATTAGTTTACATATTATAATATATTTATTTAAAACTATATATGAACTAAATTTCAACTAATTTTATTTAATCTACATTATTTAATAAAAATTTAAGAAAAATAGTTTTTATAAAAAAATTGAATAAATTAAAATATGAAAATAGAAGTAAAAAATATATTAACATGGAATGATAATTTTGAGATTGGCAAATTTGCACATTAAATAATTTGTTACCAAACAATGTAAGTTAAGGTGTACATGGATTGGGTTGGATTGAGGATGTTTTTTGAACTAAACCGAAAATTCGAGTTGGTTGGATTGACAATCTAAATGACCTAAATAAAACTTCCAATCCAACTCTTAAAATTAGGGTTTTGTCCAATTTGATTGTCGGATTGTAACTTATTTTTTATTTTTAATAAAAAATATATAAATTTATATACAACATATAAATAGTAACTAAAATCTCATAAAATTCAAATGCTAAATACCAAATGCAAATTTTAAGCAAAGACAAATATCATAATAATTTTAAAAAATATATATTAAAAATCCACAATTCAATCAATACAAAGTAATCTAACTTTAATAAAGATATATATATATGTAATTTAGGTTGGGTTTGGGTCGATCTAAATTTTTTTTAACCAACCCACAACTTAACTCAACCCAATAAACATAGAAAATTTCAACTATGTAAGATAATCTAGATTACCAGGTTATTTGAACACCTCCAACGTAGTTAAAATCTTTTCCATTTGGAAAGGCGTTAGTTATCCGGAAGCTAACCTGGCCTCCATTTTTCATTATATTTCTGTCCAATTTTTTAATTATAAAAATTTTAAGAACCTCATAACCAAAAGTGTATTTTATTATCGCCTTTTTCTTGTTCAAACAATCTCTCCTTGCTTTCAAACAATAACCCTTTTATTTATTTGTTTGTTTAAACAATTGCAAATGATGTCATTTATGTGCTATGTATTAAAAATGGATCAAATTACAAGTTTACTTCATGAAATTTCAACATTATATCCAAGATCTCTTTGAATTTTAACAAATTCTTGAATTTAAGAGAGAAAATACTACAAATTAATATTACAAAGAATGCTAGCAATTTGAAGATTATAAATAAACCTATCCAACAACAATGAATGATGAGGCAAAGACTCATGAGCTTCCAATAATAATACACCGAGGACAAAATTTGGAAGAAGATAAGTTAAGGGGGGGAAAGATGGTGAAAGGAAAGAGCCCATTATGCTACAAGTTTCCCATTTCCTTGCAAAGACTGGTTATATCAGGAATTACTCCTCCTTCACTATACCTTACGATCCCATCTCCCACGAGATCAGTTAATAAATCAACAGCTTCTTTCGAGCCACCATGTTGTAGAAATTTAGTTCTCAAAGCAGTTCCTGTGTCCCTTGAAAGAGGATCCTCCTGACACAGCTTCTCCCATATGGTTGCAGCAAAGCATTTGGCATACAGGTAGCTGTAGTAACCTGTAAGAACAAGCCTGTGAATGTCTCACACCAGAAAGAAATGACAGAAGGAAAAATGAATTGAGGGGCAATATAGTGCAAGTACATCTTCCATTTTTCAGTGCAAGTGAGAGTATAAATATCTCAACCTTTGATCTTAAGAGAAGTATATGTTAATTATCGCTGAATTATGCTCACTTTGATAATATATCTTCCATTTTATATGCAAGTAAAAGTTGCCTAGAATTTGGATTTTCCATTCCTTGAAATGAATTGTTTTATGGAAAAAAGAGAGATAAGAAAATTATATGGATTTCTCAGTTGCATGCTGTTTAAGTTTTTGCAAAATCTAGCAAAGAAATGCAGCAGTTCAAGTTGGACATAGATTGGTATTTTGGGTATTTTAAAGTCTTTTACTTTTAGGCAAGTATTATCATGCTGCAAGGGCTTAAGAAATTAGCGCCCATAAGTTGTAATGATGCCAAGAGAATCAAGGCTCTATGTTCCTTGATGCGCTAGTTGTAAAGAGATCAGAGATCAGTCACTCAAGATGAAAGATCCCATTATCAAAATGAGCAAAAATGTTTCACGTTTCGAACACAAAAATAGAATTTTTGAGACCTGCACCATAAGTCAGGAGGTGGGAAAATCGGGTCTGCCAATGAGTGCCATCCACGTGCTTCCAACTGGTGTATTGTCTTTTTAGCTCAGCAACAACAGAACTAGTATCCCTCTCTGAAAACTTTTCTCCAAGCAGTGTTTGATCAATTAAAGCATAAAGAATCTGGTAATCGTTGGAGCAAGTAAAAGTCGGTTCAGATGAAATTTGAAAATATAAGATGTTCTGACATTTGACAATACCAGTAACATTTCACCTGACGCTGCAGTTCAGTGGCTGCAAACATCCTTTTGGCACCCTGCATTGACTTCACAAGCTTTTCAGGAATTATCTCACCAGTTGAATAGTGTTTGGCAAATGTTCTCAAAACACGATAATCTGACGCATAGTACCTAGAGCCAAATAACGGTGATGACTATTATTAAGCAAGAAGGAAAACCGCAGATATAGAAACATGATTCTAAGAGAAAGGTTTCATCGTCAGGTTATATGTACAAAGATTGCACATTATACAACTTATTCTTGCCAGCAGGATGATGTCCATTTTGTAGGCACATGAAATAATTACTTACAGTATCAACATGTTTACATGAGAATAATTATATAAATCTTTTGATTTATTATCTCTTACTAGAAATTTAGACGAGCACAATTTGGCCTTTTTTTTTTTTATCCCGAAATTTAATTTTCATAAAGAAATATGGATGTCTTTCTTACAAAGGCCATATTAAACACGACATAGCTTAATTAGAAGAGTAAGCATAAGGGTGGTTCAAAACCTATATATGACCTTCGTAAACCAAAAGGCAAGCAATAAACGGGACATTTTTACTCACTCAAATAGGTTTGAAGGTGTCTCTGCTAGATCGAGAACCACTCTTGTACCTGAAAAATGTTGATATTCCTGCAGTAGTTGAGAATTGATGAGTTATATGTAGAACAAAAGAAACCTGGAGTGGGCGGGGGTTAAAATTTGTCTGTTCAAGAGAGTAGAGAATCACCAAATACCGTTCTTGAAAGCAGTGAATGAAGCGCATGTCCAAATTCGTGGAAAAGAGCCTCAACTTCCGAATGATTAAGCCTTACATTTGATCCATCATTTGAACTGGAAAAGTTGCAAACAAGAGCTACAACCTGCACATAATGAATACAACTTTTGATTTGGAAAGGTGACCAAATCACTCTGGCTTGACATTTCAAAACTTTCCCTCATGATCTTTCTGAATGGATATATTAGTGTTGAAATAAGATGTATTTGTCCTCAGGACGTTTTAGTCTTTTTCCTTGTTCCTACTATATTTGGATTTCTGCAAGGTCTATTTATATCTGAGTTCGTGGTATTTTTGTAGTCTGACAAAATTAATAAAAATTCTCCTATCGTGGTTTTTTCTCTCTGACCTAGGGTTTTTCATATAAACCTAGTGTTCATATTCTTTCCCTTATTTTTCAATATGGTATCAAAGCAAGGTGATGAAACCCTAGATCCAATAGCAAAAATTCAGTCATCAATCCTAGCGGGTGATGGAACAACGATAGAAGAAATGAATACCGCTGCGATCCAAGCTGTCGTTGATCGTTACCTCAGGTCGATTCTCAACCCACAGCAGTCGATTGGAATCCCAGCCGCGCCGCACGTGCTCTAGCCACCGTTCGGGGATCACTCTGCCGCTCAACCCAGCTCCATGACCCAACTGATCCAGACCCACGACACCCAGCCAATCCAAACCACCGGCGCATAGGTCCAACAGCCATTGATCGCGCTGTCGCTCAGCACCGAGCTGTTCGAGCGTCACCCAAGGCTAGCCAATCCATCCACCAGCGCGGCTCCAGCCCAGCCTTTGTCAAGTTTCAGCGTCGCTCCAGCCTTCCTCAATGCCCTCCAAGTCGCGGCTCATCCATGGCTCCAGCCGCGACACGTGCAGCCGCCGATCGGACAGCCTCACACTCAAGCCGCCAAACCTACGAGTCAGCATCCCCCTTCAAGTTCGAGCAAGCAGCAGCATTCTACAACCTATGGGTCGATCGGCTATGGAGGTTCAGGACCAATGGGTTTATCTCCGGTTGGAATTCAACAACAGATTGCTAGTCTCCAACAACAGATTGCAGCACTTGGGGCATTTTTTGGGACCACATCCAACCCTCAGACGAACCCTAACCCAGACTTATCTTCAAGTTTGCGTTTATATGCGGAAAATCCGGTAACAGCTTTCTCTAATTTACCTAATGCAAATATTTTATCTAGATCTATGGGAAATTCTGCAGGAATAATTACAGTGGAGAAACTAAATGGCCAGAATTATTTTTCCTGGTCTTAATCTGTTAAAATGGTTCTCGAAGAGCGACATAAATTCGGATATTTAACTGGCGAAATATCGACTGAACCTGGGGACCCTCAAGAACGTGTCTGGAAGGGAGAGGACTCTCTACTCCGCTCGATGTTGATTAACAGCATGGAACCTCATATCGAAAAGCCCTTGCTTTATTCTATGACTGCTCGAGACATTTGGGACGCGGTTCAGAAGCTGTATCCAAAAAGACAGAATGCATCGCGACTGTATACATTGCAAAAACAAGTCCATGAATGCAAACAAGGGACCATGAATGTGACCTCGTACTTCAATAAGTCGTCTTTATTATGGCAAGAGATGGATTTATGTCGGGAAATTGTGTGGAATTGCTCATGTGGCGGGGTTCAGTATTCGAAGATTGAGGAGACTGATCGTGTCTATGATTTCCTTGCTGGGTTGAATTCAAAATTTGATATTGTAAGTAGTAGAATACTGGGACAGAGGCCGATACTATCCCTTATGGAGGTTTGCTCTGAAGTTCAATTAGAAGAAGATAGGTCGAGTGCTATGAATAGTTCTATGGTTACAGCTGTGGACTCTGCTGCGTTTGGAGTAAAATCATCCGGATCAGAGAATGACAAGCAGAGTGGCAAATCACCTTCAATATGTGCGCATTGTAAGAAACCATGGCACACGAAGGATCAGTTTACTCGGATTCTGAAGTATTTGAAGTCTACTCCTGGAAAGGGCTTAATGTTCATAAAACATGACAAGAGATGCATTGAAGCTTATACGGACTCAGATTGGGCAGGATCCGTTACAGATAGAAAATCAACTTCAGGATACTATACCTTTGTGTGGGGTAAGTTACCTGCCGAAGTAAGAAACAAGGTGTGGTTGCTCGAAGTAGTGTTGTGGCAGAATACAGGGCTATAAGTCTGGGGATATGCGAAGAGATATGGTTGAAGAAAGTTTTGTCTAATCTTCACCAGGACAGTCATGGTCCCATGAAACTTTATTGTGATAATAAGGCAGCTATCAGTATTGCCAACAATCCCGTGCAACATGATAAAACCAAACATGTGGAGATTGACAGACATTTTATTAAAGAAAAATTGGACAGTGGCAGCATTTGTATTCTCTACCTTCCTTCGAGCCAACAGGTTGTTGATGTTCTCACCAAAGGATTACTAAGACAAAGCTTCAACACTTGTGTTAGCAAGTTGGGTCTTATTGATATTTATGCCCCAACTTGAAGGGGAGTGTTGAAATAAGATGTATTTGCCCTAAGGACGTTTTAGTCTTTTTACTTGTTCCTACTATATTTGAGTTTCTGCCAGGTCTATTTAAATCTGAGTCTGTGGTGTTTTATAGTGTGACAAAATTAATAAAAATTCTCCTATCGTGGTTTTTTCTCCCTGACCTAGGGTTTTCCACGTAAACCTGGTGTTCATCTTCTTTCCCTTATTTTTCAATAATTAGCATCAAATTATCAACCTAGGTTACAAGTTGAAATAATCCATGAAAGATCATTTAATAATCCTTAAACTTGTCTAACATTAGGAGAAAAAAAAAGGTTAAATTACACTTTTTGGTTCCTAAACTTTGAGGTATCTATCTATCTGGTCGTTCAATTTTCAAAATTACAAATTTAGTCTTTGAACTTTCAATTTTTCTTTTTTCCAAAAAAAAAAAAATCACCAATTTTTTAGATACAAAATTGAAAGTTTAGTGTTTTATTAGATATATAATCCAAATTTATACCCAATAGATCAATTAATTTTTAAATTTTTTTAATTTAACAAGGAGCTACTAGACACAAAATTAAAAGGTTAGGAATCTAATACACTTCTAAAAGTTCCATAACCAAAGACACAAACCTCAAAGTTCTGGGACTAAACATGTAATTTAACCGAAAGAAAATCATAAACTACATTTTCATCCGAGCATTACACCATCGTAATAATAAGCAATATATCCCTTCACCAGAGAATCAATCCACTCTCTATCTCACCTTAAAAGCACAAGTAGGTTTTCACATTATTCTTGATTACAGCATGATTGATAATAATAATTAGGAGGATTCCATACCTATGCAATCATGCGGAAACAAGAACCGAAGCATCACAAACAAGTTTAATCAGATACAGACATACAGCTGTAGTAGGAATAGGAAGTATTATATTAATTAAAAGTTGCTAGCAAACATGAAGTTCTATTCTAATACATACTGGAAGTTGGTATTCCGTTTCTGAAACCTTGCGGCCTCCCTTAATTGCAAAATGAGCACAACCTGGATATTTTCCTTTTCTTGAATACAAATCCAGGTATAAAAATCCCAAGTCACCCTGAAAGAAATATGGTGGCACTATAAGTTTAGGGGAGGAAATTTGATGTTTTCAGAAAGGGGGAAGTTAAAGTATATGCATCAACGAAAACTTTGAAGAAAAGTCGAGTTGAAAAAACTCTGCATAATATACGAAACTGAGTATCATCACTCAATTAATACAAACTAAGCCCCAAGAATTTGATCTCAAGAGACATTTAGTCATGTACATCTTTTCAGCGTTTGACCTATTAGTTTCTCATTCCAAGATTCTAGATGTGAGATTAAATCTTTGATCTCAACATTAGAGATTTATCTATGAATATAATTTTTTTCTTTTTTTGAGTACATGAATATACAAATTCAAAAGGTTATCACCGCCGTCTCCACTTGGTTTCAGGGGAATTAGTGTTGTTCCAGAAAGTCAAAAGAAGATTAATGATATTCCTCCACTTTGTTTCAATACATTCTTGACAAGTGACAATACCATGCACCTTTTTTTTGCCGACTAGAAAATGCTTGCATCAAATAAACATTACGCTGTGTATATATTGCCAACCATTTAAAAATCATGGGGATCAGTATAAAATGGAAGTCAGGAAAATAATAGTCAATGTTTCAGTACACAACTGTCTAATACAGTAACAATTCGTAACCAATGAAGAAGAAACTTAAAGTTATTCATATCTACCTCTTCAGGATGTTGAAGAGACAATTTAAGCACATCAGGATGCCATGATTCACCTGGTGCTAGGGGAATATTATAAAACGATGCCCCAAACAATGACTTCACAAGAGTTTTCAAACCCTCAATGCACTGTGATAGAGGAAAATATGATGATACGACCTACCAAAAGGAGAGGGTAATACAAAATTACTAGCAGTTAGGGGGAGGAAAAGGATATTGTGAGAATCTCATTAGGCCAAAGAAAAAGTGTTAGAACCCTGCTTTACCAGGGAAAACAATAAAAGAAAGAAAGAGAGGAGAAAGAAAGAAACAGAAGATGTAACTTGCCGACAAGTCCAGGTTATATGCAGTAGATTTCATCATTGATGTATAGTAAGCCTCATCCCATGGCTCTAAATCTTCGAACTTATTAACACACTTCTTTGACTTGAACTCCCTGATTTGATTGAACTCCTGAAGGTGGTTATAAATTCTCGTTAAAATATGAAACCTCGAGTTCAAAAAGTTATGATGATAGGGAAACAGCTCTTCTTTGCCTTACAAATTGGAATACGACATTTCAACACAAAAATTGTAGTACCTCATCAGCTCTGGAACGGACCACTTCGCTCAATTCTTGCAAAAAGGACATTACCACAGATGGAGATGAAGCCAAGTTAGGCGTTACTGCAAATTCTGCAAAAGATCTATACCCTAATATCTGCACAAGCAACGTGAAGCAAAAGGCTAAAGCATTGGTGGTGGTGCACTGTAACATGATCATTTTTCCATATGTAAGAAACAATTTCTCTAACCTTTTTTCACAGATTGGAACAAATAGAAATTTCTCAAAAATCTCACGGCAGTAGATTTATAATTTATGATAAATTTCTGTTTAATTAATTGGATACATTTCTAATTTCTCGAAGTTTCACAGATTGTGAAGAAGACAGAAACAGCAAGCTCCCTGTCATGTTTGCTTCACATGTCTTTTGAAGGTTATGGGGGCCTTCAAGCCAACGAGAAAATAAATGAGCTGAGATGACATCATGAGGGAAGCGCTCGAGAGTAGAATGATGTAAGACAGTGAGAAGTAAAGAACAGTGATGTAACAAAGAATCTTTTCAGCTAGACATTTTGAGAAGCTTGCGCCACATTTTTAGACCATTCCCTGTCAATGAGAAGATTGGAAGTTGCAGCTACTTCTGTCTGCAGGGACACCCAACATTCCATTTAACCTAGTCGAAACTGTAAAAATAAAAAATATGAATCCCAGTCATCTTTCCCTATAGCTGAATTCTGATTTAGAAATCTACTCCAGCCAGCTTTCATCTTGGGAATCTGCCCTCTACTTAATTTCACGAGAAAATTGGAGATACGCAGCGGGAAGATTTACAAGAAGATGAAGCCACATTGGAGCCATTTGGTTGAATGGTAGAGCAATTCCCTAACTTTTATCTTGAGGGCCAGCTGAAACTGCAAGCAAGCAGTATTGATAGAAATAGAAAGAAGCCTGTTTGGTTCACGTATGCTTGAGGAAGGTTGCAAAGATCCTCCAGCCAAGCAGAAACAAATGGGTTGGGAAATCATCATGAGAGAAGAGTGTACAAGATTTTTCATATAAATTCTGTTAATTCAGGAGTTAGATGGTTCAAGCTTTCTTTTCGAGAGAAAATACCTCTTCAAAGACAAGAAATTATGTAAACCCTTCCGCATTCAATAGTAACCCACTATTAAGCCCTGTATTAGTTAACAAGTCTACTATTCTTCCTAAGCTTTACTAGAAGATCAAACATATTGTTGGAAATAAGGGGTTTTGTTGATAATTTATAGCCTCAAGGGTATTTTAGTATTTTACTTTACCCTAGATTTATTTCCTTTTTTATTTTAGGGCTTGCTAGAGCCTATAAATATGACTTCTATTGTAACTTTCATTGTGTTAAAAATAATAAAAATGCTCTCTATCATGGTTTTTTCTCCCTATTCTAGGGTTTTCCATGTAAACCTAGTGTTCTCTATTTTCTACCTTTTAATATGGTATCAGAGCGTGGTGACGAAACCCTAGCCGCCATCAGCAAAAACCAACCGGTGCAAGATAATCTTAGTTCTGCACCAACCCCACTTCCGCCACAGCTGCCAATGGGGCCTCTGACCACCAACGCAACCGCTACCGCTGCCACCATCAGAGACGCTACCGCTGATACCATCGTTGCTACTGCTGTCCAAGTCGCAGTTAATCGATACCTTCGGTCCTTGCAATGTCGCAACCCTTTGATGGAAACCCTAGCCCGCGCCCTTTTTCACAATGTCGTCGGTGTTCCTCCCTTGTTACCAAGAGTTGTCGGTGCCTATCCCTCCAGTCTCACTACCAGTAGCCAAAACCTACACCTTGAAGCCGAGATTGGTGAGTCATCTGCCTACCACAGAGGTAAATCCCCTGTCGCGGCAACGCCTAGAATCCCCGGTTCCTTTCTCTTTCAGCTGCAAGCAAACTATCTGCAGCCGCTGGGCCTTCCTCATCATGAGACGCCTAGTTATGAACATCAAGGTTCGATTAGTTTATCTCCGGTAATGGTTCAACAACAATTGGCTAATATTCAGGCAAGTTTTCAGCAACAACTTTTGGGGCAGCCCTAGGTGCTTCCACAAATTTAAATTCTAATACAGTGAATTTTGATATTCCTTCCGGTCTACCAATGTATTCAGAGAATCCAATAACCTCTTTTCCTGCTTGAACTACTGTAAACTATTTGTATGGATCTATGAGAAATTCCATAGGGTTGATTGCAAGAGAAAAGTTGAATGGTCAGAATTATTTCTCCTGGTCTCAGTCCATTAAAATGGCTCTTGAGGGCGTCACAAGTTTGGGTATCTAACTAGTGAGATACCAAGACCTAGGCTAGGGGATCCTCAAGAGCACAATTGGAAAGGAGAAGACTCCCTGCTTCGATCACTGCTGATTAATAGTATGGAACCTCAAATAGAAAAACCGTTGTTGTATGCTGCAACTGCTTGAGATATCTGGGATGCAATTCAGAAATTATATTCTAAGAGGCAGAATGCATCTCGTCTTTACACTCTGCGTAATCAAGCTCATGAGTGCACAACAAGGGAGATGGATGTCACTTCATACTTTAACAAATTGTCCTTAATCGGGCAGGAGATGGACCTGTGTCGTAAAATTATCTGGGATTATCCTTGTGGGATATTCAGTATTCCAAGATTGAGGAAGTCGATCGTGTCTATGATTTCCTAGCTAATTTGAACTCCAAGTTCAGTGCAGCGAGGTTATACACTGGGACAGAGGCCTATACCTTCTCTTATGGAAGTGTGTACTAAGGTTCGTCTAGAGGAAGACAGAGCCAGTGCTATGAACATCATAACTACATCTACTACTGATTATGCTGCTTTTAGTGTGAAATTATCTGGTTCTAATAGTGACAAGCAAAATGGGAAACAGACCCCGGTGTGTGAACATTGTAAGAAACCCTGGAATACGAAAGATCAGTGTTGGAAGTTACATGATAGACCACCGAATGGCAGAAGACGTCTTCCAAATGATAGGCCCAATCTTGGTCGGGCTCTTATAAGTGAATTTGCGAGTGCCCCCAATCACAACCTCAGGTGAATTGTCAAAGTGACCCTGGTGTCTCTTCCCTCGAGGCTAATGCTCAATCAAGTAACTCTCAATGCTTAAGTCTCCTCAACATAAATGGTAAGAAACCATGGATACTTGATTCAGGGGCTACAGATCATTTGATTGGATCTTCTGATAATTTTCTATCATATCTTCCATGTGTTGGTAATGAAAAGATTCGGATTGCAGATAGGTCCATTGCTCATATTACGGGCAAGGGTCATATTTCTCCTTTTAATGGTTTAACTTTACAGAATGTGTTGCATGTACCCAAAATATCTTACAATTTACTCTCTATTAGTAAGATAACTAGAGATCTAAATCGTCAAGTTACCTTCGCACCAGATAACGTTTTCTTTCAGAACTTGAGCTTGAGGAAGACGATTGGCATTACCCGACATGATAGAGGACTCTATTTCCTTGATGATGATGCTTTCTCTAGGAACTATTATAGGACTAGTTTGTTGTCTTCTTATTTTTCAACTTCCGAAAAAGATTGTATGTTGTGGCATTTTCGCCTTGATCATCCAAATTTTAAATATATGAAACATTTATTTCCTCATTTATTCAAGAAGGTTGATGTCTCTTCTCTATCTTGTGATGTGTGCATTCATGCAAAACAGCATGGGGTCACCTTTCCGTCTCAACCTTACAAACTTTCTCAATCCTTCACCCTTATTCATAGTGATGTTTGGGATCCCTAGAGTATTACCACCTCTTCAGGGAAATGGTGGTTTGTGACCTTTATTGATGATCATACCCGTCTTACATGGGTTTTTCTCCTCACCGATAAATCTGAGGTTTCATCGGTATTTCAACAACTTTACACTACTGTTGAGACTCCGTTCTACACCAAAATTGTTATTCTTCATAGTGATAATGGTCGTGAGTTCCTTAATAATACTCTTCGTGATTTTCTGTCTTCTAAAGGCATTGTCCACCAAAGCTTGTGTGCCTATACACCTCAACAGAATGGGGTGGTTGAAAGGAAAAATCGTCACCTTCTTGAGGTTGCACCATCACTCCTGCTGTCTACTTCACTTCCATCTTACTTATGGGGGGATGCAGTTCTGACTGCAGTTTATCTTATTAATCAAATGTCCTCCCGTGTCCTCCAACTCCAAACCCTTCTTGAATGCCTCAAGGAGTCATACCTTACCACACGGCTTATTCCCGATGTTCTTCTTCGAGTTTTTGGGTGCACTGCCTTTGTCCATAGTCATGGCCCTAACCAAACTAAGTTTACCCCTCGTGCTCAGAAATGTGTCTTCCTTGGGTATCCCCTTCACTAGTGAAGTTATAAATGTTTCCACCCTTCTTCCCGAAAATACTTCATCTCCATGGATGCAACATTCCTTGAGGATAAACCTTTTTTCCCGTTAGTCATCTTCATGGGGAGAGTACTAGTGAAGAGACTAACTGGTCCACATCTTCAGTCCCTATTGACCTTCCTGAACTCCTTCCTGAACCTATCATAAGTGCCCATGACAGCGCTCTACCCATTAAACAAGTCCCTTGGATAACCTACTACAAGAAGAATCTCATAAAGGAAATAGTGTCCCCTACTGCTCCGCCAACTCCGGTCCATGAATATGAACCAACGCAAGCTCAAGGTACTACTGATCCTGATAATACTAACTTGTGTGTTGAGGATGATATTGTTGATTTGGCTGAGAATGACAAGAATGATATGTTAGTTCCATAGAATAACAGGGTTGCAAGCAGTGATGAAACTTCGACAGAAACATAAGAGGGTGAGATTTTTCATCAAGCTAGAAAATGTATTCAAAATCCCATTACAGATGAGGAATCAGACAAACTAAAGGATTATGATATCTCTCTTGACATACCCATTGCATTGAGAAACAGCATCAGATCCTGCACCAAGTACCCCATGTATAGTTGTATGTCTTACAGTAATCTGTATTCTGAGTTCAGGGCATTCACTGCCAGCCTTGATATAGTAACAATACCGAAAAACATACATATGGCTATGGAAATTCCTGAATGGAAGATTGCCGTCATGGAAGAAATGAGAGTTCTTGAAAAGAATAATATGTGGGACCTTGTTGCTTTTCCTAAAGGGCATAAACAGTTGGGTGCAAGTGGGTGTTCACTCTAAAGCATAAATCATATGGAACTCTAGTCATGTACAAGGCCAGACTTGTAGCAAAAGGGTTTACTCAAACTTATGGGATAGATTATTCTGAGACTTTCTCCCCTGTAGCAAAGTTAAACACGGTCCAAGTTCTTCTTTCTGTTGCAGTTAATAAAGACTGGCCTCTCCATCAACTTGATGTGAAAAATGCATTTCTAAATGGTGAATTAGAAGAAGAGGTGTGGTGTACATGAGCCCCCCAGGTTTTGAAGCTTAGTTTGATCATCAGGTTTGTAAACTCAGGAAATCTTTGTATAGTTTAAAACAGTCCCCGAGAGCATGGTTCGACAGGCTTACCACCTTTGTTAAGTCCCAAGGTTTCACTCAAGGACGCTCTGATCACACGTTTACAAAAATGTTAGTATCTGGGAAAATTTTTGTTCTAATTGTGTATGTCGATGATATTGTCCTATCAGGAGATGATGCTGCTGAGATCACCAAGCTGAAAAAGAAAATGGCTGATGAGTTTGAGATCAAAGATCTAAGGAATCTAAAGTATTTCCTCGGAATGGAGGTGGCAAGATCAAGGGTAGGGATCTTAGTCTCACAACGGAAATATACACTTGTCCTATTAAAAGATACAAGTATCATTGGATGTAGACTTATTGACACTCTTATTGAATTCAATGTGAAATTGGGAGATTCTGTTGACAAAGTTCCTGTTGATAAAGAGATGTATCAGCATCTAGTGGGAAAGCTGATTTACTTATCTCACACTAGACCAGATATTTCCTATATTGTCAGTGTTGTTAGTCAGTTATACGAGCACCCTACGAAGAACATATGGAAGCTGTGAATCGGATTCTGAGATATTTAAAAAGCTCACCAGGTAAAGGTCTGATGTTCAAAAAAACTGACAGGAAATGCATTGAGACTTATACCGACTCTGATTAGACAGGATCAGTTATTGACAGAAAGTCTACCTCTAGATATTGTACTTTTGTGTGTGGTAACCTAGTTACTTGGAGAAGTAGGAAGCAAAGTGTTGCTAGAAGCAGTGCTTAAGCTGAATATAGAGCTATGAGTTTGGGAATTTGTGGTTGAAGAAAGTTCTGTCTGATCTACACCAAGATAGTGTTCTACCTATGAAGCTCTATTGTGATAATAAAGCGGCTATAAGCATAGCCAATAATCCTGTACAAAATGATAGAATGAAACATGTGGAGATTGGCAGACACTTTATAAAAGAGAAACTGGCCAATGGCAGTATCTTTATTCCGTATATTCCATCTAGTCAACAAATTGTTGATGTTCTCACCAAAGGGTTACTCAGGCAAAGTTTTGACTCATGTGTTAGCAAGTTGAGTCTGATTGACATCTGTGCCCTAACTTGAGGGGGAGTGCTGGAAACTAGGGGTTTTGTTGATAGTTTATAGCCCCAAGGGTATTTTAGTATTTTACTTTACCCTAGGTTTATTTCCTTTTTTATTTTAGGGCTTGCTAGAGCCTATAAATATGACTTCTATTGTAACTTTCATTGCGTGTTAAAAATAATAAAAATAGACTCTCTATCGTGGTTTGTTCTCCCTGTTCTAGGGCTTTCCACATAAACCTAGTGTTCTCTATTTTCTATCTTTTAACATATATTGTGACCAGGAATGATGGAATCATAAATAAGACCTAAGATTAAGCGAGATTGAAGTTCACTGTTCACATGGGCAAGTGTCCTCATAAAAAATGATGAAAAGTTTTGCACCACAATGTTAAAATGACTATCCCAATGATTGAATCATTTTAAGAATTCAATATTGAATAAAGGGAAAACTTAGGGAAGAAATGTTAGATATTCTGTTGTTCTTTACAAATTTCAGAGAATGGAAATAAGCATGAATAACCTGAGCTAGCGAGTGGCGAGCGGCAATAAGCTTATCAAGAACATCAAGGTTAGCATGAGGACTTGAATTTCCCTTGACATAAGCCATTTTCCTAACCTGAGAAAATGTTCGAGTGCAAAGAAAAAATAAGTGTCAATTAGAAAAAGGATTGGGCCTAACAACGAAAAAAACTGATACCTAAGCAAACCGTAATTTATGAAACATCTCAATTCTCATCATCTGTCGAATGAGATTTCCTTCCTCAGATAGCTAAATCTATTTGACTTAAATTATGCATAGGGCTTCAACCTACAAGAATCTACAGAAATCTCCACATCCTTCAACTATCCCAAGCCACTGAGAACACATCCCAAGTATTATTAGACAACTAAAAGAGTTGCTAACCTCATCATCCGATGTGTACTGCAGAACAGAAGATAGAGAATCTGAATCAGTCGTTAATCGAAATCCCTTTTTCTTCCTGCTACTTCTTGACCCAAATGATTCACTTGACTGATATATGGGCTTAGCAAGATGGTGCAAGTTGTTTGGCATACGCAATGGTGGAAATATATCCACATAGCCTGGGTCAATGACGATATTTTCTTTGAACCTGACCAAACAAAATATATTCAACAAAATTAACAAACATGCATGGAACATCTTCCATTTTCTCCTCTTCCCCTCCAACATGTAAGAAATACTGTCTAAATAGCTCTGAATACATGCATATATCAGTATAAGTTTAAATATAATGACATTTCCCAATAACTGATAAAGAAGAACATTCATCAAACACTTATAATAGCTCTGAATGTTAAGAGTATGATCTAATTGATTGATTGAAGACAACTTGAATTTTGTAACTAGTATTTTTCTTTTGGTATTAAGATACAAACTTTTCAGTGATTAGATGAAAAAAGGAGCATGAACTTTGTGACTGCAGTATAATGTCCAGTTTATAATGACGGTGCAGCTAGTGATTCCGTTGGTTTTTGTTGATGTGAAGAAAATATTATTGAAAGGACCATGAAAATGGTGTGAAGATAAAGCAAATAAGATCTAGTGACTATTACATGAAACTTACTCCTGACAAAGCTGAGCAATCTCCATACTCAGCTGATTTACTCGATCTAATTTCTCTGCATAAGCATAATGAACGCGTTAATTTTAAAATGCAGAAGCATGTGTAAGAAGCAGCAGAGTGAACTCAAAACAGAAAGTACCAGCAGAAAGATGAATTCCAGCCCTTTCAAAGTCAACACGGAGGTAATGGGCAGCCATATGAGCTTCTCGTGTAAGTAGATGAGCCTCATGCTCCGCTTTTTTTACAGCACTATACAAAGTATGATTTGTATTGAGAAACTATAAACAAAAAGATAACATGAATTAATTTTTAGTCTGAGTTCTCAAACAGCGAAGAACATTACCAATAATAATTTTTCATTCAAATTAGAAAAGTAGGAAACCTCATGATCATTTTGGTTTTCCTTCTCTGCATCGTGCAAAACTAGATAAGGTAGAAAACTAATATATTACACATATATAACTCATTTTAATATTTTTCATGTTAGATTCAAATATAAAGTGTTTTCCATAGTCGTTTAAATTTAATTACAGCTAAAAGTCCTAATTCTTTTTCGTTCAAATTTAAATGCTGACTACTTCTAAATTCAGTAGGTCCATGTTACTTACATTAAGTAGTTTTCAGTTTCAGTAGGCTCAAGTTATTTAATAAAATAATTGATGAAAATAAAAAATATAAACAAAAAATTTTTGGAACTTGGTATCTCATAATTAATTAATGTTGACTCTCCTTGTATCTTGTTGGCTTCAAGGATTCAACCCATATGTCGCAGGTTCAAAGGGATGTTAAAGAGAGAGAGGAGGATTGATAATAACTAATCTGAGGCATTAAGTTTTAAATTCTTCCATTTTTAATAATGAGAAATAACATTTAAGTTGAAGCTTATAAAGTTGGCTGTTTGTGAGACCTGTCAACTCCACTGTCCACAAGTGTTAGTTTTTCCCCTTGATAAAGGTCTCCAAATTACTCTATAAAGAAGGTTTAGAATTTTATACGAAAAGGACATTTAGTCCTGCTAATATAACACACTTTATCACTTCAGCACACCACACCAAATTATTTTCTCTAGAAGTTTTTTAATATATTTTGGCACCTAGAGTCCAGAACTAGAGAAAAATACACTATTCCGGAACACATGTTTGCTTTCCCCTGAAGATAAAGCTCATACATGACAGTGACAATGAATTAGTTAGCAAACCAGCTATACTGACTACTGACAAAGGAAATCAAAATGTCACATTCAATATATTATATGGTTTGATGGGCTCCTCACATGAAAGTATTCGTTCATTCTCATAGCTGCCTTGTTTGCCTCCTCCACAAATTCCCTATTGCATGAAAAGTTTGTAGCAAGTACTCATGAGAAGAACAATTACCAAACTGATTGGGACTGGCAAAGCTATATGAATGACAATAACGATAATCAGGGTGTAAAAAGAAAAAAAAAGGTACAAACCTGTCTGGATGAGTTTGCCTACAAAGTTCTGCAGAATCAAAAACAGAGCAGACCTAATAAATAAATTCCACAATCAAACAAAGAATTTTTGTATGGAAACCGAAATATATGAGACACATGGTTCAAATGAAAATTTAAAGTCCTAAATCAGAGAAATTGTTGGAAACAAAAATTGTCTAAACCTACTGTGTTGGAAATTTCATCCATCGCTCGGACAACTTCTGCTGAAGGAGGCATGCTGGAAATGAAAGTAACAAGCTCGCCAGACCTAAAAATCAGAAAAATTGTTAGAATTAGATCAAGGTTTCAAGAATACTCGAGCTACCAATAATTTAGAGATTTGTAGTGTAATATCGATGAGTTCCTTTTAGAGTATCCATGAGTCCAAGTCAGTTGACATCTTATTGGGTAAGATTAATATCTCATGAAAGTGGCTCCCAAACCCAGAAACATGGCATCCCATATGATAGCAAATAGGACTAGATGACTTTTGTTTTGAAATCCTTTGTATCTTGCACTTTCTTGTACTCTTCCAATTCAAAGAAAGAAACCCATTGGCATTGATAAATGCCTAGTTTTCAAACTTCCTTAAATTTACATACATTGAAATATAAATGCAAAGAAGGCAAGGCATGCAGCTTTGGATCTAATTTATCAAAAAGGCCAGTATATCTTGCAATAGAACCTCAAGAATTAAGAGAATAAGTACTCTTTCATATCTTTACCAACATTCTTATTCCCATAACCATTGTATATATTTATTAAGTTAAGCTCATAGACATGGTCATTGACATGGAAACAATATGGAACACCTCCACTTGGTAATATACATAATTAAGCTCAATTGTTTCGAGTGTTAAGCTAACTGGTAATACAGAAGAACAGAACAAATCAAACTTTTCAGAAAAACTGCATTTTCCATACGAAATTAGTTGATACTTTCAGTTTCTTCACTTAATCTTCCAAATGGAGTTTCGTGTCTCAAGCAGTAAAGGCTTTCTCAACATCTAGCAATAATGTTGTTACCTCTCGATGGCTTCATCGACGAAACGTCGGAAACCTTGAGGCGACTTCAGGTGCTCAAAGCCATAAAGTCCGGTTGCAGCACCTTTCTGCGGAGCTGAGGCTGCAGAGTGAATCGAACGGGACCTAAGGCAATTCCAGTAGCATGATTTAAGAACGGCACTGGGAGTGAGTTTTCCAGTGGTTTTGCGGATCAGGGTCGACATATGGCCGCGGAGAGAAGGCGACGCAGCGATGAACCTTGATTTTCCAGCTTCGATGTCTGAGTGGGGGTTGGGCGCGGGCGTGGGCGTTTGAGTTGGTCCACGAAAGCACTTCAGCTCCCGAGTTCTGATTGAATAAAATAGGAAAATACATTATTTTTAGTTTCGAGGAATAGCTGCATGTTTCAAATTAGCTAGGCTATGACCGAATTTTCAAGAATATATTTAAAAAGAAAAATTAAAAAAATACGGTAGTTTTAAAAATTATTTAGAAAAACATTGTTTTTTTTATAGGTCGAATTTTAAATCCTCAACCTTTAGAATTTATTTTTTTCTTTTTAATAATTTAGACATTCGACCTTCTTCTTTTTTTTTTTAATTTTCTATTTTATAAAAATAATTTTTAAAAATATTTTATTATTTTATTTAAACTCTAAAAAAAATAATATCTCATAAAAATAAAAATAAAAAGTGTAAATTAAAATATCTCATTTATATAAAAATAATTACAAAAATCAATGTGTCCCACAAGGAAGACATCGTCGATTTCGAGTTAGTTGTTGTGGTCGACTTCGAATTTGAGGTTGTTATGGTTCTTCTTGATGTTGCTCTAGTACCTCTGCAGATGCTTCATGATATAAATATCCATTATACTCTCCACGACCTCGATCATGTCTATACACGTATGAAGACGAAGGACCAGCCTCTGAGTCATAATGTCCTGAACCAAATGCTAGCATCATCATCATCGGACTAACATAATCAGTTTGACTATGTGTCTGCATCAGAGGAACAACTCTTCCACATTATGGGCAAGCTCATCAAACTCATCCTCTTCCCGTATAGATCCTCTACATCTAAGAGCTGATGGAGAAACAATAGGTATATCGTACATATAATGTATCTTCTCCATATAGCTTTGGTTGTCACTACATATAGCAAGAACCTGGTTCGAATCATTCGCTACATCACGGAGTCTACTGTTGTTCGATCTCTGTGAATTATAAAACAATTAGATAATATTTAAATTAAATTTAAATTAAAAATAATTATATAATATTCATTCATTTACCAGATGACCCACAGCTGCTCCCGGACGAGTGACGTAGCGCCTTGTGATATTATTGTACCAATGAATATAGTCTTGAGTGACATCCCTGTCAAACGGTTCAATAGAAATTCTCACTGCAATAAACCTTGCACGATGGTGCCATCGCACTACCAAAGGTGCAACTTTTTCGGACCAATCTCCAGTCCTTAAGTCAATATCATGCAGTAGGGGTTCGGTATTACAAGGCGATGGAACATCCTGCTGAAAACCGAATTGTCTCATCACCTATCAGAAAGATGTCACTCACCAATGTGAAAACATATGAGAGGACTCATCGTCCGCCATATGTTTTGACCATTCGTACAAAAATTGGGCAAAGTATGCATAATAATTTTGTACGGCTCCCAAATAACCTGAAACACAAAATATTATATTGGAGAACATTAAAGACAGATACAATAAAAATATGTATAAAATAATCAATTAGGTTCAGTGTAATGTACCTGATCAGGTTGAAGCAGATCAAACATGTATTTATACTGGCTGACTACATGTGTGGCTGTCCTAGTCACACAAAATTTGTCTCTCCACCTAAATTTTTAAATTTATAATTTAGAATCTAAATTAACTAGATCAGTGATACAAAAATTAAATTGAATTAAAACAACATACCGAGAACCGTAGGCTCGTCCAGCTAACTAAGTGTCATTAACATGTTGTAGCTGTGGAGCTATTGTGGAAATCGATCTCAAGCCCATAGTTCAAAAGTATGAGAGGTTCAGCTATCTCTCGAACCTCAGGTCTTATTGCTTTGCATAATTGTCTATACGACCATGCCAAACATGCTCCACCCCACGAATACCGCCCCGCATCATAAAGGTTAGCTAATAGTGGCAGGAACATGAAGCAAATAAAATGACTTGATTTGTCGGAAAACAGACTTCCACCCATCATTTGTAGTATATATGCTCGAGCATATCTTATGACGGTTTCCTCGTCTACATCATCTTTGAGCTCACGAAATTGTGTTCCTAACCATATCAAACTTAACTCGATCATTTAATTTTGTCGGCAGGTGGGGTTACACCGAGGTACAATTGACAAACTTGTGACCAGTCATCATACATCACTCTGGTGACCGGCTCACCGTCGATAGGTAACCCCAACAACACTTCTATGTCTTGTAGAGTGATAGTGCACTCTCCAACAGACATATAAAATATATGTGTCTCAAGCTTCCATCTCTCGACCAAGGTTGTGATCAGATGTCAGTCCAACTGAATAAATCTCAATCTGACAACCCCATATAATCCAGACGTGCGCAGTAGCGGTAGTATTCGAGGGTGGAGTGGGATAGTGCACTGGAGAACTGCCTCTCGACGACTGCAAGACATTTCTCCAGTGGTACGATCTCGCCATACAACAGATGATCGATGAATGGACTGGTCGTACAAAACATCGGGATCAACAGGTCCTGGGTTTAAAGCCATGATCTGAAAGGAAAAAAATTATATTTATTTCTCAATTAAAGAAATATATTTATTTCTCAATTTAAAAAAATATTATTTTTCAATTAGAAGAACAATGTACAACTTAATTAACTTAATTAAAATAATAATGTACAACTTTATAAATTATAATAAAAAAATTGAATATATAATAAAAGTATCTACACTTAATTAAATATACATGATAAAAGAAGTGTTTATTTCTCAATTAAAAGAATAATGTATAACTTTATAGATTACAATAAAAAAATTGAATATACAATAAATTATTATAAAAAATTTGAATATACAATAAATTATAATAAAAAATTGAATATACAATGAAATGAATATATAATAAAAAAATATTTATTTTTCAATCCCTAACTATCTGGAGTCCGTCTTAGTAACGAATGACACTTCCTTCGATAATGGCCCAATTGATTACAAAATCCACATCGTTGTCAAGTGGCTGGTTCTGTCCAATCCATCTCATTGTGATAACTGTGAACTTTTCGGTCTACCAGGTTTCTCTCAACAACGATCGATTAAGATGTAAGACGGACATATTAGGGTGCATGATCTAGTAATCTTCATGCAGTATAGGTTGAAATTGAGGAGAGTAACATTCAGCATACGTTGACAATTTATAGTAGTCCTCGATAAAGTCTTCGTAGTTCATGTGAAAATGTGAGCAAACGGCCATAAAATACGAGCATGGAATACCGAATGCTTGCCACTTGTTACATGAACAGTACCGCTCGGACCTGTTTAGCCTCAATATTTGAATGTTTCCTCCTTTGGCATTGAGACTATGACGTCGATCTTCACATGAAACACACCTTCATACCGATCGTATGATTGTATTCATATTTACTAGATCTTGCAGCCCATTTATTTATTTTCTCGTGTGCGTACCTGGATTTTTACTCCACTTAGCATTATAAAATATGCTTGAAATAAATTGTTGGTAACACATATATATATATAATATTACTATTATTATTATTATTATCGGGTGTATTTATCTTGACACTCCAATGCATCCCTTATTTCTTCTATTCTTTTCGCGAAATAATTCACGCATTTGAAGAATGTTCAGAGCATTTATAGGCAACATCCGAGCTCATTTGAGGACTCCATTTATGCACTCTGATAGATTTGTCGTCATTCACCCATATCTGAATCCTTCATTATGTGCTTGAGTCCATTGCTCTAAACTAATGTTGTCAAAAAAACTACAACTTCGATTTATTCCTTTGATACATTCAATTGCTTTATTGAACTTTCAAATTTGAAACTGACACCCGGCACGATAAACATAATTTTTCAATGAATTAAATCTGTACTTTTTATTAAAATTGCTGACGATATGTCGTAAGTAGAAACGATGGTGACATTTTGGTCCCTTCCAACCATTTGCTGTATTGTTCACTACTGCGATTATACCAGCCTCTTCATGTGTTACAATTTCTCACAGGTGTTTCAGGAACCATCCTCATGAGTCTGCGGACTCTTCATCAGCAACGACAAATGCAAATGGAAGAAGATGGTCGTTCGAGTCAATTGATGTAGCAATCAGCAATTTTCCTCTATATTTGTCGTACAAGTGTGTACCATCTATCTGAATTATTGGCCGACACTTATTAAAGTCTTCTATACAAGGACCAAATGCCCAAAATACATAAGTTGGGATAACATGGCCTTCAGTAAGCGTTTCTTTCATTCTCTACTCTACAATTGCTCTGGGATTGGTTTGTTTAACCATATACAACCACCTGGGTAACAATTTGTAAGACTCATCCCAATCACCGAACACTTTAGCCAACGCTTTTCTTTTGACCTCCCATACCCTATGGTAAGGAACATGATACATAAACTTTAATTTGATGTCGAACTGCAGTTGTGTCACACTGATAGATGGTTTTTCTCTTACGGCATCATAGAACTCTAGTGCAATCGTTGATGAATCAAATTGCACATAACTTTGACTTAGTTCTGAATAAAAACATGTATGTTGCTCATCGTACTTAGTGTTTCAAACAAACCATGCGATTTTTTCTTTATTGCACAAAGTCTCCACTTGCAACCTTCCTCCCATTTCTTACACCGAATTGTCCAAATCGTCGGTGTCGATTCAACAACCTCATATGGTGCGTGACATTTTATTGCAAAACATTTGACCGCGTATTGTAGCATTTATTTGTCTTGACAAATCATCCCTTTATACAATTGAGTATTGTCAACGTCCACAGGGCTACAATTGGGTCATGTTCTCGAATGCTATCCAGTACATTCATATCCAAATCATTGAATGTATCTGAAAGTATCTCATGTTCACGACCATCGAAATCCAACTCTTCAAATTCATCATTCGTTCAGTTCTGAAGTCTCTATACAGGTTGTTAGCCGCCATATCTTCATTATCACATGGCGATGCAACTGACTCCGAATCAAGATCAATACGTTCAGTTGGATCTTTCAAACTAGCTAAATAATGTATTCAAGTTTATATCCACCCGTATCCTATTTACATTTACATACAAATGCACTAAATTTGGTAATGGCATTACGATTGAGAACATCAAGTTCATAGTTTATGCATTCGAAATAGGAATGGCATAAACCTTATTGATCCCATGCACAATAATTTTGTATTATACTTTTTATAAGTATATTAAAAAATCACAATAATTTTGTATTAAACTAAAAATATTAAACTTTATAATTTATAAACATCAATTTTTTAAGTTTTATGAACATCAACTTTTTAAACATAATAATAAATTAAACTTTTTATAAATTTTTAAACAGAACAACAAATTAAACTTTCAAATTACAATGAGGTAATTTAAAAACTAATTTTTTCAAATTTAATACAAATAAAAAATTAAATTAAAAAACTTTTTCAAACTATTTTAAACTATATTTTCAAAGTTAATACTAGAAAAATCAATATCGTAAAAATGTATTAAAAAAATACAATATTTTTATATTAAACTAAAACACTAAAACGTTTAAACTATAAACATAACAATAAACTAAAACATTTTAAACACTATAAAACCGAAGTTAATACTAAAGAAATCAAATATCATAAGAATAACTAAACTTTCCAAAACTATACTAAACTTGTATACTATCACAATAATTTGTATTAAACTATAAATATCAACTTTTTAAACATAAACAATAAACTATACTTTTTAAACTATACTAAAACTTATTAACTAAAAACAATACTAAAATATAGAATATCATTAAAAAAAAGGACAAAAAAATAAAATTACTTATTGATCTTCAATTAAAAAATAATATTAAAAATTAACATTATCATGGTAGACATCAATATAAGGAATAAAAATGATATATTTAGCATAAATAATATTAAAACAAAAACTACAATAATATAAAAGTTATAGGTTCAACTCACAAATTCGACGATAATTCTTTTTTTTCCTTCAAAGTGACAACGGTTCACCATTTTTTCTGTTATTTGTTATCTAGCAACAACTACAAAAAATTAAAAAAAAAAAAAAAAGAATCTATAAAAAAATAATAATATAAGAACAAAAATAAAATTTATAATTATTCTTAAAAAAATAAAATTTTAGTAAAGTAACGAACCAGTATAGTTTGTGATCAAAGGAGAAGTGTGGGAACAATTTGTTATCAAACGAATAGAAGAATAGAAATGGAAATAGAACACAGTGAGTTAAAAAATGGAGGAGAGGGACTAATAGAAGAAGGAAAATGAAAGGAAAGCAGTGAGTTAAAAATGAGAGGAGAGGGATTGTAGAGGAAGAAGGCAGAGGATTTCGGAAATGAGATGCAAAGGCAAAGACGAAATGTGATCTGAGAATGGTTGGGGTTGTTTAAAAACACATAGGTCGAGTGTTGAACATCGACCCATGCGGAGTTGAAATTAAAAGCGGTGGTTGGGGAGGCACGACCACTCGACCCATGGGAGTTGAAATTAAAAGCGGTGGTTGGGGAGGCACGACAGCATGACAGACTTATTAAAGCTGCCCATATTCGGTCAGCAGCGCAGCAGCGGCAGATGATAGGACGACTCAGCTTGTCGAGGGTTGAACTTTCGACTTATGTAGGTCGAATGTTCAACATTCGACAAGTCTCCAAGCAAAGCGTCGTCGAGTTCTCAACCCTCGACATCCACCTTCGTCGAATTCTCAACCATCGACATCTAGCCTCGAACAAACAAAACTACCCCAAATCTCTAATTAGTTTTAAAACAATCATATTTTTCTAAAAAGTATTCAAATAAAAGATCCGATTTAAAATGTCTCTCAATAAATAAATTTGTTATAAATAAAATAATTACTAAATAGTTTAGGTAGCAAGATGACTTGAAAAATAATATATATCTTTAATATTTCCCCCCTCTCTCCTCTTTCCTCTTTTTCCCTCTCTCCCTTCTCTTGTCCTTTCTCCTCCATCCCTTCAATCTTTAGAGAGAACTTAAGAAACCCAACTTCTCCTAACTACACCAATTTTCCATACAGAAAATTAGCTTAAAGTGCAGCTAGAAAGAGGGACAATAGCACAAAACCATACAAGGTTAAGACAGAAGTGCTTGATTGAAGGAAAACAATCTGAAATTAGAACACTGAAACTCCGTAAACGTGTCTTAGATAAAAAAAATTGCACCCTGAGTTTAAAACTGTGCTTGACTGAGTTTAAACCCCATAAACTAAAGTTTTAAAAAAATTGCACAAACCCAAAACAATTTTATGAGCAAAAAAATAAATGAACAGAACAGACCACGTGATTATAAAACAGATTTTCCTATCGCCCAAACCTTTGAGACAGGTGCAACCTTTGGGGCTCACAAGGAAGACATGGTGGAGTCAAGTCTAATTTTCTTTATGGAAAATGAGTGTGGTTGTGCGAAGTTGGAACCTTTTTAGTTCTTTCGAAATTTCGGCAATGGAGATGAAGGAGAAAGAACAAAAGTGGCGAAAGAAGAGAGGGGAGGAAAATATTTAAAATATATTTTTCTTTGCCAAGTCATCTGGTCACATAAGCTATTTAGTAATTTCTCTATTTAAATTTAATGAATTTATTTGTTGATGGACTTTTTAAACCTATTTTTGAAAACCCATATACTAAATTGACTAATTTAAGTAAAGGAGTTTAATTAATTATTGAAGTAGTTTCCATCTACATGTCTATAAAATTCCTTTTGTAGCTTAACGAGGATTTATGATAATCAATTTTAGACTAATTTAAATTGTTCAGATTAAACGAGAGAATTAATAACTATATGTGATATAATTAATTCAACTTAATTATATATGATATAATTAATATGATGTATTTGATACATAATATAAAGTTTATTTAAGAGAAAGTAAATATTTGAATATGATTCAAATATTAATTATGTGAATTGGATTCATATAATTAAATTTAGTATAAAATAAGATTTATATTAAATATCATGCATTGATGAGAGAATTAAAACTGTAAATTATATTGTATTTGATACAATATAAAAACTATAGGTTATGTGTTATATATGACATAACATATAGTTATATACATAAATAATAAGTTAGTTATTATTATATATATTGTAGGATTGTATCAGCAACAATGATCATCTAAGCATTCAAATTCACCAATCTTGGCAAAATATACAGCATGTTCTTGCAGAAAACAAGTGAGTTTCAAGACATACCTCTTGTAGAACTTCTTCAAAACTCATTCTCCAGTTGCTATCTTCTCTAAATCTTGTTGTAGATCACCTCAAGATCTTCCCCACTATTCTCTCAGTGCTCTAGATTGAGTTGTGTGACTCAAAACAAGCTTGATTCAAGGGATGAAGGAGAAAAGCTCACTGCAACAACCTTGTTGAAGAACCTTTCTTCAAACTGAAATTTCTCTAAAATTCTCTATAGATTGCATGCCCGATTTTCACTCCAATCTCTTCACTATATTACACATCAACATGCAAAGGAGAGAGTTGCATGAGTTGCAGCTCATGCTTGGAGAAGATAATGTCAAGAGAATGCTTCATGTGTGAGCAAGTGAAGAAATGGATAATGGAAAATCAATATTTTCCATTTTAGTGTTTTGTTTTCTAATTTTCTAATTTTATCATAAAATCAAAAATTGATTTTAAAAAATCTATTTTGATTTTAAAAAAATGAAAAATTAATTAATTTCATAAATTAATTATTAAATAAAACTTAATATCAAATATTAAATTAATTTTAACAAATATTCATCTTTATATATTTAAATCATATTTAAATATATAAATTCTCCTATATCGTTTAATTCTTAAATTAAACATGTAATTGTATCTCATATAATTACTGTTTTCCTTAATTCTAATTTGAATGATTCAAATTAACTTATCACACTATTCTAGAGCTAGTCCGTTACGAGCTAATAGGGACCTCGCAGACCTACAGATCATGAGCTCCAACGATTTGAGATTAATTGGCTAAACTCATTAGACCAGATTAATCCTCATTCGTTAACTAATGGGTCACTCCACTAAAGCCCATAGTTGCACTCCCCTCACTGTAGATATGTTATGTTCACATGATTTAATCGTAATCAGTAAGTCGACTCTTCACAGGTTGTTCGTAATAGCGGCTGGATCAAATATCTGTTTTACCTCGATATTACATCATATTCCTCAAGTCCCTACTGATCCTCTAATGAACAACTGGTTTGCGATCCAATCACTAAACCAAACTCTCTCAGCCCAGTTAGAGGGTGGGGCCCTTTGTTCAAAATCTGGATTCAGTACTTGAGAGAACAACATTTCTCCAATCCCTAAATTGGGTAGGCGTGAACTTCATCTTGCACCCTATGTCCCCAACTATCTATTCGGTCTTACCCCTGAAATAGGAGTCTTATCGAGCCGGCGATGTTGAGTCAACTCTCACTTATGCAAATCTAAAGACAATCCCGAATAAATAGGAGTTCATAGTTAGCTCAGGATTAAGATCGAGTGACCTAGGTCATCTAGGTGAAATAGTCAGTCTTATACAGTAAACAGTGTTATAAAGTAAGAGTGACTTATTTCTTGGTCCTGATCTTATGCAAACTCATTGTATAGGACGCCCCCACTCCTCATGTCATAACATGTACAGATTAGGATCATTAGCACTTTATAACTCTTTGTAACAACTACAGAGTAGGCCGCATCCAATAGTGTTATCAGAATAAGGTACCCAACCTTATTCATGTACCATAGATCATTTTGACTATTTACTTGAACCTGATATACTCTTATGTCTCCACATAAAGTTCAAGTACTTATACAATAGTCGTGAGTCTTAGTTTATTGGATTTAGACCAATTTATGAAATCAATAACAAGTATATTGATTATAGGAAATGTTTATTGTTTTACAAACTGCGAGTTTTTAGAACATAAAACCCAACATATATATATATAATAATTTAATTTTAATTTGACAGGGGGGAAATAACTTCCCTCCCCTTAATTCTCTCTTGCTTGATCAGGGATTTTTTTTTTGTGAGATATTCTTCTTCACAGAAGAATGGTGAAAGAACAAGACAATTATATGATTTTTACCATCTCTTTGTAATTGACCAAAGACTTCTCTTCTCCTCTCAATCTCTCTCCCTCTTTCAAAATCACAAAGGTCACACCTCCTGTGATTCTCAGCCTCTACAGAGAATACAGAGGTCTCACTTGTGGTGGTGCCCTTCTTGGATTATCGTTCGTGGTTGATCATTTTTTAGAGTGGATTTTGTGAAGGCTTTGATTATTCAAGGGTAAGTCTTCTCTAACCTTAATTATATTTTTTTTTTCCTTCTCAAGCATGTTGTAAATTTTCGTGTTAATGCATAATTATATTTTGGTTTCGTAAAATTCTCGATTATGTGAAAAAATAAAAATTGGGGTGATCCCCGCTTTCGCAATGGAACTTCATTGTTCCTTCAATTTTTACTTATGATACAATAATTTTTACATATTTTTATTTTTATTTAATGACTGTTTTGGTTAATTTATTAGACAACAACCCCTAAAAATAATTGTTTAGCACTTTGGAAGAAAATTTATATAATATAAATTGAAGTTGAGTTATTAACTTTAATTCAATATATAAAAATAATTAAATAAAATTTTTACATATTAACAAATTACTTATTTTTAGAACAAACTGTGAAACCCGGATCCTACTTTCTCTATTTAAATATGTTTATGTTTAGATTAGTAAAATGACAGGTTTAATATTTGAGTTAAGGTGGAATTGTAGGGAGATGGGTAAAGGATAATAAAATGAAGAAGAAATTTTGGCTAAGTGTTGGCCATGAAAATGGTGGTCGAACATCGCGTAAAAGTCATGCATGAATAAGGAAAGGATCGTGCCTCGAGTATGCATGAGGGAGGAAAGGATCGTGCACCGAGTATGCATGAGCATCGAGTAAAGGGCATGCGTGAGCAAGGAAGGGATCGAGCATCGAGTACCATCGAGTAATTACCAAAAACTATCGAGTAAATGTCATTGAGAATCAAGCAAATGCCATCAAGCATCGAGTTTGCATGAACGATCAGCCTTAAGCACCGTTTAGGAAGGCCAGTTGTGTCGGTTTAGTGAAATTAGTTCACTAAGTGGTTGTTGTGGCAACCTATTGAGGATGAATGGCTGGTAGATTCAAGTATAAAAGGGGAAAGTTGACTTAAAAAAGTTGTTTTGAGCAAACTACTCAAGCATTTGAAGAGATTCTAAAGCCATCTGAAAGCTAAAGAAGTCTAGTTGATGGTGGAGAGCTATCAGAAGAAGAAACCATTAGGAACTTGCTTTAAATTTGAATAAAGTACAAGAATGTTAAGCTCTTAGGTAATCCAGGGCCAGTGCTAGAATTTTAAAGATTTCGAACAAACTACGAAAAATTCTAAGCTCAAATTTTGAGGTAAGTATCTTAAGACATTTTTTAGCAAGTTTGTAGAAGGAAAATTCTTGAGAAAAGGTCTATAAATGGAGTTATTTAAATTATACTTTGAATGTGGAATTCTTTGAACAAGCAAGTAGTTTCTTGAGTTGAACAAAGTAACAGCTCGAGGTTGAACGCATGCGTTCAAACAGAAGCAAGCCTCAACGTGCGTCGGGGCTATGCGTGGGGCTGTGTAGGCAATCATAGGTGTCTTAGACACCAAGGGAAGGTGTATATGTTGATGTGCATCGAGTTGGGCGATTGGTGCAAGGGTTAGCCTATACATTGGGCCATGCACTAGGGTGTGTGGGCATTTACTGAAGACTTGAATGTATAGGAGTAGTTCGTGCATTGAGTTGTGACTGAAAGAACGCCTAGGCTATATGTTTGAAGCATGGTATGCGGTGGTGATGTGTGAAGATTGCCGCCTAGCCAAGCCTGACTTCTAAAAATATTCTAAGTGTTCAATGCCTATGAGGGTTGGTGCTGGAAGGTAAGGTCATTATGTGAAGAAGATTATGAGTTTAAGTATGAAGGTTAGTCTCAAAAGGGAGATCATAGCTAGTAACTAAAATATGTTGTTATGTTCTCAGGGTTGACATCAATAGAAGAAGCTTATCAACCCTAGGAGGATTGACCAAGGCTGTGAGTGACTATAAACGTTTTATAAATGTTTTGAATATTTTAATTAAAATTTACTCTCGTGCTAGCTTATTCTAAAGCAAGTTTTCTAAGCAAACCAAGTTTAGAAAGAATGGCAACACATGCTAGTTTTAAAGAGAGAATTTCTAACATATGTTTAAAGTAGTGATGTACTAGGTGAGTTGAGACATGTGTTAGTAATGTGCTATGATACATGACTTCAATAAGTTTGTTAATGGAATTATTTACTTAAAAGTTATGAAGAGCTCGATGCATCTAGGTTATAAAAAGTACGAATTCAATTAATGAGCTTTTAATGTTTATGAGCATGCGTTAGGAGCAAAGTTCTCATGAATGCTATATCTATGACACCATGTTTTCAGTAAGCCTTTCTATAAAAGTATTTTCTCATAAATGTACGAGTAGCTCAATATTGAAGTACCATGAGAAGGTATCTGAGCTTAGTTTTAGTTATGTTTCTTGATGTCAGGATCCAGGTTAGCTATATGTGCACGTATGTCAAGTATAAAGGTTTAGGATAGAGGGCTGAGCAAAAGAGTCTCTCCTTCAAGAGAAGATCAACATGGAGAGCTGAGCAAAAGGGTCTCTCCCTCATATGAAGATTAGTGAATAAGTGCTGGCAAAAGGGTTCACACCTTAGCCTAGGTTATAATGAGAGTTGGACAAAAGGGTTCCCTCTTTCAACCTAGTATTAGTTCAGTTATGTTTTCAGGTATGAAATATTTTAAAAAGTTTTATGTAAAGGCCAGGTTTATGGTTGGGAATCGAACAAAAGGGTTCTTTCTCAACTGAGGATCAGACCAGCTATGTTTAAGAAATATTATGTTTTTAAAAGTTATGCATGAATGTTTGCTTGGCCAGTTTTTGGTTTTAGTTTCAGTTTCCAGTTCAAGCATGAGATTTATGTTTTAATTAAAGTCACTCATTGGGTTAGTAACTCACCCCATTTTTTTTAAATGTTTTCCTTTCCAAGTAGCAGTCATCTCCCCATAAGTTGACTGTGTTGTTACTCTACCACTTAAAGATTAATTGAAGGAAACTTAGGTGGTTACTTTGTAAATATTTGTTCATATGTGTTGCATATTAAGGATTAGTTCTAAGTCTATGAGACCCACTAAACCTTGCTTCTATATGTACATACAGTAAATTACTATGAATGGTACACTAAGGTTATCTGAAATTTCGAAGTACAGTTAGTTCTTGATTGACATTTGTGATGTTCAGGGTTCCTAAACAGGTCAGCTAGGTAGTAAGTGTCACATAAGGGTTGGTAACTGTTGCAGTCACATTTCCTTCTATGTTAAGAAGGTAAACTGGGAGGGGGTTTGACACAAACATTTAAATAAATGACCCGACTAAACCAAACCAACCCAACTCAAATGTAAGCTCCGTTGTCGACCTCAACCTTTAACAATGGTGTTGTCGTGAATAAAACCACTGTCTCTGTATCTATCATCCCAACCATAACTTCCTCCATTCTACTACTTAAAATGTGATTGATCTATTTTCACTCTTCACTCTAAAATTTTCAAACTAATTAAAAAAATTGATATTTGATTGTATAGAATTTTCAAACTAATTAAAAAATAAAAATGTAAAAATGTTAAATAAGTTGAAAAAAGATTAAAAAATCAAAACAAATCAATAACATGATATTTTTTAAAAAATATGGTTTTATGATTTAAACCAACGGAGATATTTTGGAAGAAATTAAAAATGTATGGTAAAAAAAACGTGCAAAGGGAAAAAAAATAGTTATACTTTAATTTAGATGAGGGTTTTGTAGTCATAAAAGGTATTTTGAAAGTTTTTGGATACTTCCAATGAGATATTTACATGACCTCCAAATACATTATAATTAATCTCCAAACTACGCCCGACAAATACACTAAACTTAAAAACAAATATACTGTAATTGAAAATCAATTAACCAAACCATATAAATAACTTTGGACTTACCTAAAATTCTGTAACAATACTTTTTCTTGTCTATACCCAAAATATCAGTTTAAAAAGTGAGGGCTGGACTGATAAAAACTTTATCTAAATAATTGCATTCACGAAGAAAGGAACCAATTTAAATTGGTGTATCGAAATTCCAATTAAAAATCGTCATTTGAAATTACTAACCAATTATGATGTGATGTTGATGTCAATGGTGGATATCTCATGAATAAAAGAGAACAAACAATATTCGACGATGGTACATCATTCCTTGATCGAATTTGTCAATGTGGGTTTAAGACCAAGGCAATCTGGTTAATACCAACACCGTCGATATGCTTGGCGTACCTTTTTACAATGGCTCGATAGGAATCAATTTGGAAAGAAGAGACTTTATGACTTAAATTCTGGGTCGATGGTCGATTAAGTTGAGCCTTTCATCTATGCACCAGTGGAGTTGATTGATTAAGTCAAACCTCCAAAGTAGACTTGTTGTCGATTGAGAACAAAAAAATAAAATCAGTAAAAAAAGATGAAAATAGAAAAAATAGATAAAATAGATAAAATAAATTTTGAAACTGAAGATAAAATCAAATATGATATTTGAAAAAAAAAATTACATTCAATTTTTAAAATTAAGTGTAGGGAGATAATTTAGTAAAAAATTAGGTTTCATGCTAAAAAATCTACAAAGAGTAGAATTAGTTGCAATGTAACATAAAATCCAAGTGAGGACATTTTAAGGGTTAAAGAAAAGTGGGAACATGTGTGAGAGTGTATTTGTTACAAATTTGATTAAATTTCTATTTTGCTATTATTCCAAACAAAAATTTTAAAACAAAAAATAATATAATTCGAAATTTTAAGATAAGACAAATTAATAAGAATGGGATGTTTTTATGATATTTCACGTTTAAAACAAATTTATAATAAATATAATCATAAAAAAATTTTAAAACGTATGGTTTAGTTCAAATATAAATCTAAAAAGTTAGTTAGGAAAACTAATATAATATAAGATTTGAAAATCCAAAATAAAATAATCATATAAACAATTTTAAAAACATATGATTTTGTTAGATTAAAGAGAAGTCCATTTAGGAAAGGATTTAAAAAAATTATAAGCATCTTTTAAAGATAGATGATCGGTGAGATACAGATTTCAATTATTTTCAAATTAAATCACAAAGTTTATGCCAGATTTTTCGCACGAAAAGAGACACTTAGTTCCTGGTAAAAATCTCAAAGGAAACCAATAAAGTTCGCATTATAAATTTGATAAATCAATTACAATGTAATTAGGAAAGATGCATAATTAATTACGGTGTTGTTAAAAAGGTTGGCGGGGGTATTTTAAGATTAATCGAAAACCGACCCACTGTGTATCACGCAATTTGTTATATTTCAAAAGACTTCTGTGGTTTGTTATATCTCCAAATGATGGTATAATTTACTGTTATATCTAAATATTCCTATTCAATAAAGGTTATTTTGGTTGAAGAAATTTACAACCCGAACAATTAGATTTGTCTAAAAAGTATTTCAACCCGAGCCAACTCAATCCACGAACACCTTTAAGTTTAATCACGTTGTTATGCAACAATTTTTAGGAAATTTGAATTGTTGATCCATTCTTGAGACCTAAAATGTTAAATGACTCATTTTTTTTAAAAATGCAAATAACATTCTACTGATGTCATGGTTGAGTGAAGTTACAGATTTGTCATTTCTTTTTTATCTTTCCTTCTTCTTCTCTCGCATTCTCCTCCATCTGTATTTCTTCAAGCTACTCAAGTAGCTTCCTCCGACTGCGCCGGGACATTAATGTTAGATCCATAAAAATCATGCTCACTCAAGTTCTCTCGATGAATAACATGGAAAAGCTGAAAAAATGAAATTTGAAAGAATCCCACAAATGAGCAAGGAAGGAAACAAAATTGGGTCAAGCTGAACAAACTCAAGAAAGCCAAAAATCCCAGAACAGAGCAATGTCTCAACACAAAAAAGAAACCCAAAAACAGAGGAAAGAGTTGAGAGCACGAGAGAGAGGAGAGCGAGAAAGAGGACAATGAGAGAGAAGGTGTGCGAGATAGAGATGAGAGCGAGAGAGAGTATGTGCGGTAGAGAGAAGAGAGCGAGAGATAGAGGACAACGAGAGAGAGATAGCATGTAGGGGAGAGAGAAGAGAGCATCCAAGAGAAAGAATGACAATTATCAATGTAATGCCACATTCTCATAGCCAAATTATTTCAGAATTTTCATAATTTCGTATTTTCACTTTTCTTTATTTTATATTTTTCTTTTCTTTATTTATTTATTATTATATAATATAATTTAGTAGTATTTAGGTTCATTGTACCTCATTTTGCTCATCAATTTCACAACATAAATGTGGTATAATGATTAAGAAAACAACATTATCATATATAAAAAAAAGAAAAGAAAAAGAAAAAGAAAAATAAGAAAATAAAGATTTGTTTTATAGGATATTTGAACTCGGGTGTCGAGAAAACAAAGTGAATTTTTTTTATAAATTTATTTCCTTGTTGAATTAAAATTATACAATTACTCAATTCATCAATTATTTAATATTATATTAATTATAGTATTCTTTATATGGCAAAGTGATACTATTAATATTAAAGATTGAAAATTTAAAACAGGATAAAAAAGGAAAATGGAAAAAATAAAAAATAAATGACTGGAGTTGTTCGAAACCAAGTGGGGTTGGGAAAAAATGCATGGCATTACACTATTCTAAATTCATTGTTCAATAGTATGCGATTTATTTATATAAAAACATATTCTAATAAAAACAAAAATACCATACTCTTACTAAATAGTTTTACAAGTACCCTTTTTAACTTTTTGTTTTTCTAGAAACAATAACTTTGTGATTCCTAAATTTTGGCTCTACTTTCTATTTTGTCCCAAAATTTTAAAATGTTATACATTTAATCCTTAAGTTGTGAGTTTTATTTCAATTTAGTCTCTAAATTTCAAAATATTATAATTTTATTCTTGAGATTTGAATTTTTTTCCAATTTAGTATATATATTTTTAACATTAATTTTTCATTAAATACTCACTTTCAATCATTGACGTTAATTCATATTCATTAATTAAAAATAATTAGAAGTGAAATTTTAAATTTAATTTTAAAAGTGATAAAAATAATAAAACTTAATTAATTATAATTATTTTAACGAATTCATTAACATAAATTATCTCCAAAAAACGAAAACGGAGTATTTAGTGAAAAATTAAGATTAAAAGTATAAATCTCAAATGTCAGGAGTGAAATCATACCATTTTGAAAGTTATGGATTAAATTAAAACCAAATTTAAAATTTAAAGATAAAATATATAATATTTTAAAATTTATGATCCAAATTAAAACTAAAGGCATAACGTATTTTGTCCTTTTTTTTCTTTTCTTTTTAAACCACCCAAGTTTGCTAATTGATCCCCAAAACTCGCTCCCTCCTCCAAAGACGTACGTGTCCGCCGCAGGCGACTGTGAAGACACGTTGACATAGAACAATCACCCCATTTTCCACCTATAAAAACACCTCTCCCTATATCTCAAAATCAATGAACTCCATTCCTACAATTCTTCTCTCTTTTTTTTTTTTTTATATGCATGCTTTCGAGGTTCTGTTCCTACTCTGTGAATCGACCTCCTCTTTCTTCTTTGTTGGGTGGGTTTTGGAGCGCTGACTTTATACGTCGCTGTAGAATTAATAATAGTTCCATTAAGCGTAGTTGGGTAAGAAATATGGCATCTGAAGGCCAACAGTTTCCTTCACAGAAGCAACAAGCTCAACCTGGTAAACAGCACGCCATGGACCCGACTCCACACTTTACTTCGCCAGATTATAAGCCTGCCAATAAGCTTCAGGCATCTTTTCTCCTTCTTATTTATTTCTTTTCCCTTATTACTTCACTCTTCTTAATATCATACTTGTCTTTAAAGCCTTGTTTGGGTTGGGCGATCATTAGGCATTTGCATACTTATAGTTTTGGTTTTAATTTTCTATTTATTAGAGAATTTTATGTTTTCACACATTCACTTAATTTACGCATAGTGCCGAAATATTTGTTTGGTAGACAATTTTGATTTTTTTTCTTTTCAAGATAATCGTTGCATAATTTTTTTAGCCTAAATCTGCAATAAACATATACCTAAAAACATGAATACACTGTTTTCGTTGATTCACTTCATTTTTTAAACTGAAATTTAAGCCTTTTCGTCTTTTCGTCTTTTTTTTTTAACCCATGATTTGCATCCTTTTCCTGCATGATACTTGAATTTTTAATCAAATTAAAAAAAATAAAACAAGTTTTTAAAAGTTATTTTTTAGTTTTGGCTTGATTTTACGCTTAATTTTTTAAAAAAAACAAAAAACCAAAACGGACTAAATTACTTGTTCAAGGTTCAATCTCTGCCTCTCTGCCTACCAACCATCTATAAATATGGTATAAAAAGGAGCAGTTTTATTATTATTTTTTTTGTAAGACGACAAAAGTCAACATCTAACGAAGAAAAAAAATGTGTAGAAAACAAAACACAATATACAAAATTTAATTACGAAACGAAATAATCCATGAAAATGAAAAATGGAAAAAATGGGTGCAGGGGAAGGTGGCGTTGGTGACGGGCGGGGACTCGGGCATAGGGCGGGCAGTGTGTTACTGTTTCGCTTTAGAGGGCGCAACCGTGGCCTTCACCTATGTCAAGGCCCAGGAGGACAGAGACGCCAACGACACCATTGAAATGATAAAGAAAGCCAAATCCAGCGCAGCCAAGGACCCATTAGCCATAGCCGCGGACTTGGGTTTCGATGAAAACTGCAAGAGGGTGGTCGATGAAGTGGTCAAAGCCTATGGTCGCATCGACATTTTGATTAACAACGCCGCCGAGCAGTACAAATCCACCTCAGTTGAAGACATCGACGAGGACAGACTCCTCAGTGTGTTTCGAACCAACATTTTCTCCTATTTCTTCACCACCAGGTAAATTAATTAGTAATTACAACACAATTGGCTCTACAAATGGGGATTCAACAATGGGTGTTTTGAGTTTTATGTTAGGCATGCATTGAAGCATATGAAGGAAGGGAGCTCTATAATCAACACGACCTCAGTGAACGCCTATAAAGGCAATGCTAAACTGCTTGATTACACCGCCACCAAAGGGGCGATTGTGGCGTTTACCAGAGGCTTGGCGCTGCAGCTAGCCACCAAAGGCATGAGGGTTAACGGCGTGGCACCGGGTCCGATATGGACCCCGTTGATTCCTGCCTCATTTGATGAGGAGGAGACGGCTAATTTTGGGTCTCAGGTGCCAATGAAGCGAGCTGGGCAACCCATTGAAGTGGCTCCCTCATATGTCTTCCTTGCCTGTAATGTTGATTCCTCCTATATTACTGGCCAAGTCCTCCACCCTAATGGTATACTTTTCATCTAAAACTGTTTTTGTTTTGTTATTATTATTTATGTCTTATGGAATTTGTTTCTTTTCTTTCTTCAGGTGGGACTGTAGTGAATGCTTGAGGAGGTCTGTTATGTGGGCTTTCATGGAAAGGAGTTTAAGAGCTGGAGAAGAACGATATAGTTGTATGGAATTTTGTTAGTAGTCTGGGAAAGAAGATGTAAATAATGTAAAATATCTGAACCTCAAATAAAATTTTCCTTTCAAAAACTTAAGAGGGTCCTAGTTTTATAGTACTTTAAATTTTCTATCTAAGGCATGTCGAGACATTTTTTTTCACATATGCATCAGACACAACAGATGTATTAGACAACTGAATTAGTAATTTTATTACTTTATGCCTCATGTTTCTTCTAAAAACAACTTATAGTGAAGGAATATGTAATGGCATTATAGCTTATAGCCTAGGATAGCATCATGATGTTTGATTGTCCTTTCTGATACACCAGCAACTAAAGCCTTTGTGTTTCTTTCTTTCTACTTTTTGTATTGGTTATTAGCATTTTCATTGGTTGGTTGGACTTGATAAGGGTTAAGCTGCCTGACTTGAATTTGATCATGATGCCTGGCACAAGAGTCTCTACTTAGGAAGAGATGGAAAATCCTGTTGCAGGTTGGAGTTGTAACAAATTTTATCATGTTGTATATGCTTCATTCATTTCCATTTTTGTACGTTGCCTAAACAAATTGCTCATACATCTTTATAATTGTTTCTTCTTTAACATTGGGATGAAATCATGGATATGAGACCATATTCCCACTAATCACATAGGGAAATTTAAGGAAATTTTTTCTCTTGACCTAGTTATTTAGGTCACGTTTACCGATCTTATGATTTTTTTTTTAAAAAAATTGACTATATTATGTTTACAAATTAATTACATTTACGATTATCATTATTGTCACACCTTTTATTAGACTACCATATCTAAAAAGAGATGTGAAGATAGTAGATGTCAATCTTATCGATACGTAACCTGTTTCCTTGCTCTTATGCCATTTGATATACCAGTATAAATATTTGTTTTTTTCATGTACACCAACAAAAACATCTAAAGCAATCGGAATTCTTTTACATAGGTGGGTAATACATCACCAACTTATGCATATTTACGCAGATTACACAGCACAGAAACCAAAACATAAATTACAAACTTAGGGTTATTCTACACTTCCCCATATAACATGTACATGAGATTCGGGAGCGATTAAGGACATAAAAAAAGAACCTAAGTGAACTTCAGAGAAGAGTTTATCAGAGATCTATTATCTTGTGATAGACTGACAGCTGCAAGCTAATGTTCTGGAACCTCTATTGTTTCTTGGGGAGCTAAAATGTCTAATGAATATTATTTAAAAATAAACTTCCATAACCATCAACTTACTGAAGAATTAAGAAGATAGCTAATAAATGGAATGCTTTCATGGTTTCAAGGTTAAAACATGCTTTAACTTTAAACTCAGATAATAAGCATCAGAACATTTCATAAATACAATGTAAAACCCTGAAAACATATATTTTTTTTAATAAATCACTTAAAATATTCATACTTAACTTTGTACCCTTAAACCTTGTGGAGTCTAGAAGTGTTTAAATGATTCGAAAATCCAAACAACTTGAACTACCCAATCTTAATTTAGTTTTTGGGTTGAGTTAGGGTTGAACTTTTTCTATTTTTAATTTCTTAGGTTGGGATGGGTCTAGGGTTGAATAAAAAAAATTGGGTTGACCCAACTCAACCCAACTCGAATTACATATATATTAATAAAAAAAAGAATATTTCTTTTAGAATGGATGAATTTGTGAATTCTTTTATGTTTTTCTTTTAAGAATGTTTGTTTTTGTATAAAGTTTGTAATAGATATTATAGATATTTGGTATGTAAGAATTCAAGATTTTAGTTATTAGATATGTGTTGTAGATAAATTTAAGTATTTTAAATTAAGAAAAAAAAAACAATAACCCGACAATCTAACCTAAATTTTGAGGGTTGAGTTGGAGACCATGTTTGGGTCATTTGGATTGCCAACTTGACCAACTCGAATTTTCGGGTTGATCTAAAAAAATGCCACAATCAACCTAACCCAACTCATATACACCCCTAGTGAATTCCCTTTTGCTCAAACTCCCAACGTCAATAGCCTTAGCTGAGGTAGAATGACTACATCACCATCAACGTCAATAATAATCATACATAGCTTGAAGCCTTCATGTGTGCCAAAGTGGATCCCAAAGACCTTTATACTGAAATCCATGGATACCTTCATATCCTTTAGTATCAGGGTCCCGTATACTTTCATCTCTTTCAGGATTGGAAAATCATAACTAGGATATTGAAATCATGCTTTAAAATAAACCATACTTTGTCCTTATATTCATTTAGCATTCCTTCGAAAACATGGCATTTAAGGATAGGCAACATGGTATAAAACCTCTTGAACACATTAGGAATCTTTTGCATTATTGAAATCATACTTTAAACATCTCATGAAAACATAGTATATAGCTTTCTTTTTAAAAGAAATTCATGGCTTAACATGCTTTGAGTCATTGGAGCAACTAGCTCAGCAAGAAAGAAAAATAGCATATAGCTTCCTTTTTAAAAGAAATTCATGCCTTAACATGCTTTGAGTCATTGGAGCAACTAGCTCAAGAAGAAATATTTCTTTTTAAAAGAAACTCGTGCCTTAACATGCTTTGAGTCATTGGAGCAACTAGCTTAAGAAGAAATAGTCATACTTTAAAAACATCGTAGAATATAGCTTTCTTAAGAGAAAACTCATGCTTGGACATATATTGAAACTTTGCTTCATACTAACTAAACCATGCTTAGATTGAACTATGCATTAAAACCTTTTCAAAGAAAGCATTTTAAAAACTTATGCATAAAAAACACGTTAAGAATAGGATTTGTAAAACTTAGTTATTCACTGTCTCTAGCTAGCTTCTAATGGGTTAAAGGCCTTTCCAACCTCTGTTTCACCTGCCACACATATGAATAACCCTTGGTCAATGACACCTGCTCACCTTTGAGCTTAAATAACTTCAACTAACTTAGCCTTTTAGGTCCCTTCTTCTTTAACTTAAGTTGAACTTTATATTCTTTCTAGAGTCCACCTATGTATCCTTATAGCTTAATGTTCATAATACTTCCTAATGAACTTAACAATAGCTTACCAATATTAAAACTTCAGAACTATGCCAATGGCAAGCCTACGACAACTTAGGCATACAAACAACCCATTTGGTGTGCGCACACGACAATTAGGTGGCCTATCGTGGGTGGTAATCATGCATACAGTTGCTCGGGTGAGTGGCATGCTCAGCAACAGCACATGCGTACTATGCATCAAGGCACACATAGACTAGGCGATAAGCAGGTGACAAATTGGGCGATGAGCATACCTTGTCTTCTAGATGACAGTTGCTTCCCTGATGGGCATTAGGCATGAGATGGGCACGTGCAATCGACAACCTACCAACAACCCTTCTCAATTGCCAGCCTCCTAACCTTCGGTTAGTTGCTTGCTTCTTCAACCTATGTAGTTGCCTGCTTATTCAATACCAAATTCTAGATTCAACTTCTAGAACCTATAACATAATATCCATTCGTCAAAACTCAAAACTTACTTCTATGAACTTCTTACATATCCTTTTCTACCTTACCTCAAAATTGGAGCTTCTACTTAGAGAGCCCAAAATCCTCCGATATTCCTAGCTTGCTCGGGGTGATTTGAAAATTAGAATAATCTTTAGTTTCTTCAAGATTTCACCATCGATCTATGGAAATTTCCTCACAACAGTCCCAGATCATCAACTAGACCCATCAAGCTTCAATTTGGCTACTGCACGAGAGAAATGGCAAAATTAACTTCTTTTTAATAAGCTCTATTTATAATCTTTTGCATGCTTGCTTTGCTTAATCAAATGAAACTTATGCCACCAACTCTTATCTTAAGCTTAATCTTCTGCAACTTAGCCCACTAGTCCCACTTAATATTTTACTTCCCTTAGCACCTCAACACATGAAGAGGCATAACCTTCACATTTACAAGACTCTCGGCCACGAGATTACCTCATTGCCCACTCAGTAGCCCTATTTCGGCTCCTCACTTTAGCACTTGTAGCACGCCAAGCCACCTACACCAATGTTAATATCCTCCTATGAGACCCATTACGTGCCTCAAACTAGGTAGCATACCGAGGCCATCGCCTACACTTTCAATCTTCCTCGTCCAAGGCTCCACCTTCACTTCATTGCCTATGCTCTTCTTGAAAGCTTCCTCTTCTCTTGGAAAACCTTTCCATGACTTGTCCACAAAGGTCATCGCCTAAAGCTTGCCGCAAAGGGCTTCCAATACACCCTTCAAGCCACACATCTCCACACCTAATTCTCCTCTTCCTTAACAAATTCTAAAAATTTTACGAAGTGTTAGAAACACTTAGTTTCCACCCGAGAGCTCATCTCTTTTTACTTAGAACAATTTTTAACTAAAACTTAGTTTATTCCTATTTGGAACTTGAACACTTAGAACAATTTATCCTTCATTAACTTACCTACTAACCTCACACTTAATTCAAAAGCATCAAAAGGAACTTCAAAGCTAATTAGGAAATCAAGTTCTAGGGTTTATAATTTACCTTCCCCTTAGGAAAATTTCGTCCTCGAAATTTCATTGAGCCATCTACTAGAAAAGATTGGAATACATGTTCCTCATTTGATCCTCTATCTCCCAGGTGGTCTCTTCCACCCCATGATTCCTCCAAAGTATTTTTACTAAAGGGATCGTCTTATTTTGAAGTACCTGTTCTTTCCTGTCGAAAATCTGTTCTAGTTCCTCCTCATAAGTTAAGTTTTCTTTCAACTGAATCGGTTGTACCTGGAGAATATGTGATGGATTTGGAACGTATTTCCTTAACATAGATACATAGAAGACATCATGTATTTGAGACAACTCCATAGGTTACGCTAATTTGTAGCTCTGATGGTCCGACCCGTTCTATAATCTCATAAGGTCTTATATACCTTGGACTCAGCTTTCCTTTTCTTCTGAAGCATAACACACCTTTCCGCGGAGATGGTTTAAGAAAGACCAATCTTCAACCTCAAACTATAACTTTTTCTTCTCTTATTTGCATAATTTTTCTGATAGTCTCGAGCTACTTTTAAGTCTTCTTTAATTAACTTAACACTATTTGAGGTAGCCTGGACTAACTTTAGTCTTATCATTTTCCTTCCTCATTTTAACAGACTGGAGTTCTACACGATCTTCTGTAAAGTGCCTCGTATGGTGCCATCCTAATACTGGAATGGTAGCTATTGTTGTATGCAAACTCCATCAAAGGTAAGTGTATATCCCAACAACCTTTAAATTGTAACACACAAGCTCTTAACATATCTTCTAGTGTCTTGATGGTCCTTTCTGACTGACCATCTGTCTGGGGGAGGAAAGCTGTACTGAAAGTGTAACTTAGTCCTAAGAGCTTCCTGCAGACTTGGCCAGAATTTTGAGGTATATCTCGGATCCCTGTCAAATACTAATGATACTGGAGCTCCATCCTGGCTCACTATTCTATCTAAATAGAGCTTAGCAAACTTGTCAAGTGTAAATGTTACCTTGATTGGTAAAATTTGCCTATCTTTGTGAGCTTATCCACTATTGTCCAACTGTCATCATAACCACTAGAAGTTTTGAGTAATCTAAACAAAAAATCCATCGTCACATGTTCCCATTTCCACCCAAGTACTAGAAGTGGGTTCAGAAGCCCTGCCAGCCTCTGGCATTTCGGCTTCACCTGTTGATAAATCAAGCATCTATCCATATAGTTAGCTATATCACGTTTCATTCCTAGCCACCAATAAGACTTCTTCAAGGTTCTCTTCATCTTAGTTTTTCTGGGGGTGCATAGCATAGGCTGAACTATGAGCCTCTTCTAAAATTTCATTATTCAAAGTCATATTGTTAGGAACACATAGCCTGTTTTCCTTCATCAAGGCTCCGTTTTGCCTCAACATGTAGTCTGTATTTTGCTTTAGCCTCACTTCCTTGGCTAACTTCCTAAGAACTGGGTCTCCTGGTTTCTCTTTGATAATATAATTAATCAAAGTAGGCTTTACCTGAAATTGAGCAAGTAAGCCTCCTAGGCTGTTCACTTGGGAGTGGGCATTAGAACTCTTCAGTTCCTGTAACAACAACCCTCTAACTGCATTAAATGAAGCCTTAAGATGACTGGATTTCTTGCTTAAGGCATCTTCTACAGCATTAGCCTTTCTTGGATGGTACTCAATCGTACAAGAATAATCCTTGATTAACTCAAGCCATCTTCTTTGCCTTAGATTCAATTCCTTCTGTTCAAATATGTATTTCAATCTCTTATGATGTGTATAAATATGACATCTTTCCCCAAATAGGTAATGTCTCCAGATCTTTAGTGCTAAGACCATTGTTGCCATTTCTTGGTCATGTGTTGGGTAACTACACTCATGCTTCTTTAACTGTCTATAAGCATAGACAATCACCTTTCCTTCTTGCATCAGAACATACCCTAGACCTTGTTTCAAGGCGTCACAATATATCTCAAACTCCTTCCCTAGGACTTGGAGACTTAGGATAGGTGCTGTTACTAGCCTCTTCTTCAACTCCTAGAAACTCTTCTTGCACTGTTCTGACCATTCAAACTTGGCATTCTTATTGGTAAAACTTGTCAAAGGAAGTGTTATCTTTGAGATTTCCTCTACAAACTGCATGTAGTTGAAGGAACTCTTATCAAAGAGTACCTTTGAGCGGAAGTAAGATCGTTCCAAATTTATTGTGACAGAAATACCACATTCACAAACAAACATACGAGTTATGCATTTAACAACAAATTACGACATGCTTTGAACTATTAAACAACAAAGGGATGAGAGACATACCCGTTGAAGAACTTTTCTTCTTTGAACTCTCGCTTTTGTCACTCCAGAAAATCTTGTTGTCACCGAGATCATCAAGCCTATCGTCCACCAAATCTCGCTATCGTCTACCACCGAACGGACTTCTCACGAACAGGCAGCAAAGGAGGACACAACAACTCGGAAACCTCAGTATTCTCAGAGTGAGAATCAGTGTGAGCTTTGTTGGATTTGGTAGAGGGAAGAAGGAAGGAGCGATTGTTTACCATGACCAAGCAAGTGGGAGATATATGAATTCTATCGTATAGACGGATGCTTGATCGTTTAGTAAAAGGTGTGCGATCGTGTAGTAAAACGGGCCTGAGCGTTTAAACGATCGTTTAGTAAAATCCTCGGGCGCACGATCGTTTAGTAAAATCACTCGGGCGCACGATCGTTTAGTAAAGACTATGCGATCATTTAGGAAAAGCACGAGTGTACACAATCGTTTAGTAAACTTTGAGCTATCGTGTATGCTCTCGTTTGCTAGGATGGGTAGTGTACTCAATCGTGAAGCGATTATCTTACTTCTGCAAAATGAAAACTATTTTCATTTTATCTTTCAATTACGAAAACCTAATGTAATCTCCCACTATCTCATGCAGTTATGGAGAAAAAAACCCAACAATTATCTTATAATTGTTTAATTAAAAAATAAATATAATCATATTATATTTATCATCTATAGTTTAATATCACATCATATGCAACATATAAACCATAGTCCTTTTCTCCTCCACTAGATATAAATCATATTTATATCTTTTTCCTCTAATTAATATATCTCATACATCATGTCAACCATATCATATATAATCGACCAGTTCAATCATATCATATATAATCGAACTCCTTTTTGTAACCGACCAAAAAACTAATTCTCAACTTGAATCCATTGAGCTACCAAGGGGACCTTATGAACCTATGGCTCGAAGCTCCAATGGTACGTGAATAGTTGACTAAACTCTTTAGCCACGAGATCCATCATCCGTTAACTACCAGACAATCCACTAAAGACCGACAACTGCACTCTTCTCACCACAGATATATTTCTATGTCCATCAGATATAACCAATCAATAGTACGATAATCCCTTACAGATGCTCGTAAGTACAGTTGGGCCAATTTACCGTTTTGCCCCTGTAGTTATATCTAACTCCTTAAGTACCACTGATCCCTCTAATGAACAATACAACATAGTCCTACTATGTGTGGACACTTCTCGGACCATGGAAAGGTGTGTATAAACTTGGTACGCAATTTTCGATGTTCTCGAAATAAGCATGTGGACAAATATGGATAATGATGAATGTGAATCATGCAAGCTCATGTTGCCATAAACTTGTTGACTTGGAATGGAAATGGAATGTGGATGATGTGTTATGCTTATTCATACTTTATGTGATACTACTTCTAGATGTATGCGTTATTAACTAAATGCTTGTAGTATGCTATGCGTTGTTACAAGTTTCCTTGTGCTGAAACCAAGTATAATTCCAATGCAATTTTCTCGAAGTGATCCGAGGTCGAATATAGGCTTTGCTTAGTTAATGCGTTATGTTCGTGTTATATGCGACCGGGGGTTTTTCAATTAATAAAAGTTGTGTTTATACAGGTATTTAAAGTTGCGGTAAAGTAAAATTATGCAGTAAAGTAGAGTTGCGGTAATAAAATAAAGTGTGATAAAAGTAAACCTAAGCTATTATGATACAAGATACAGGATGCATGATACATGATACTGAGTTTGAGACTGACTGTGAAGATTATACAAAGGGTCGTGTTATGCGCTGGCAAGTCTTTATGTATGAAACAGAAATAGAAAAGATAACTAGTATAAACATCGTAAGTTATTAATTGCGTTAAAGACATAACTACGGTTTCGCTTTCCCTTGGCGTACACCTCTTGGTGATTGGCCGTGTCCCCACACCTCTGTGGTGAATAGGGATGAACGTAATGAACGCAAGGTTGCTTCCATCTCTAGAAGTACTTCTCGCTTTAGTTAACGCATTCTTCCAACCTTCTCTCAACAGGCAGAATGGCATCTTCACTTCTGCTCTCACAGGTGAAGATGCCGTCTAGCATGCTTTAGCTAAACATATTTATTTCCTTAACACAAATTAATTTACTTGTTAGATTCATGCTAATTACCAAGGGATTAAGAAAACATCGTGGAGAAAGCGAATTACGGATGAACAGAAATGGACAGAAAGATGGAGATGGAAATGATCATGACATACAATACTAATATTTAGCGTCTGATACATGGTGTGAATGATAGACTAAGAAGATGAATACAATTGATGATAAAGAGATAGAAACAAATATAGAAGAGTGCCAATGTCTTGACACAGATCTGAACGGTGGATTTGCTTGCCGGCATATGGAATGGATGAAGAGAAGAGCTTCCCTCTCAGGCTTGCTCGTCCGGTAGAAGTGACCTTGGTACAAAGCTTCAATGGCGAGGATTGAAAGGATTTGCCCTGAGACTCACCTCTCGGCCTTGTCTCTTAAATCTTCCCAGATCTTCTCTGATCAGGCTCTTCAAACCAGTCTCTCTCTCAATGTACAAATATCAAAATATGCCCGTATCAAGTATATTTTCCAATAGAATTTCAGAGGCTATTTATAGGCTCAGCTTTGACTCTCTGCACTGTGGACCCCACTTTATTGTTATGGTAATTCCAGAAATGGTGGAGTGAATATTCCTTCTGTTACGTGATCAATCCCGTCAGAAACGCATAACGATCAGCTGTACACGTGTCTGGATCCTTCGCAATTACATTGCTCTTTTGCATATTCGATCGTTTGCCCGCATGCGGTGCTATTTTTTATTATCGCATGCGGTTAAGATTGCGTTGATCGCTTAGCTCTTGATCGATTATCGCATGCGCCATCATTGCATTGATCATCTATTCATTCCTGAATGATGGGCGCAATGCGACGTAGATGTGTTGTTCTTTTTATCTTGAGCCATGAACGCATACGGTGACTTGATTTCCTGCAAAACAGACTTGAAATATTCTTTTCTACTATCGCAATGGTGTCAGTGGGTGAATTGATGACAATTTATAATTCTTGCATTTCTTAGCTAATTTCTCTACAATTGACCCAACTTTCCTTTCTTTTGGCCGCAATATCTAAATAAAGCAGTATAAATAACTTGTATTTCTACAAGTTATCATGTGGTGCCACATCGTTCAAGCCCCAGAATCAATCCTTAAGGGAGCAATCTATCTACTTACCCCTGCTTCGGGGAATGAGTGAATTCTATCTTGTGTAGCTGAGTTCCCAGGTCCCAAATCAAACGAATCCCCAAAGTGGTAGGTTTGAGTCGATAATCTGGCCACTCGCACCCATGCAAATCAAAGGTCCGCCATCAAAGGCAGGAGTTTCCAACTCGGTTAGGATTAAGGTCAAGTTACTTATGATGGAACACGAGACATACGCAGCGGAATAAGGATCTAATTACACTCTAATTGCTTCTAATCAAAATGAAATTAACATGCAAAATGAAGGAAAAACAGTAAATAAAAGGGATGGAATACAACCTTTGTAGCTCCCGAAAAACGCTTTTCCTAGCTGAATCTCGACACGAACTCTTCCGGACCACCACTAGAGTTGACCTACTATCCTTTGGACTCAGAACTGGGTTGTGGGTCCCGATGGATGAAGAAAATCGAGAGAGAGAAAGAGATGGAAAATAAGAATGAATTTGGGTTTGGGTTTTTTATTTTTCCAACTCAATTTTGAAAACAATTTTGGAAAAAAGGTCAAAAGTTTTTCCATCCATAATTGAAAGCCCAATTTATAGAAAAAAGTCATGCAACAATTGCATGAAATAAATCTATAAAAACTCAACACCTAGAATCTACTATCTAAGTGGGCTTAATGTCTCCACTATAAGCCAACACCTAGCCCACTATTTTATTAGTGGAATTATCCAACCAAAGTTTGGATTTTCCCACTAACTTTAGTCAAAGGACAAAATAGTCATTTTGTCAAAGTCAAACCTTGACCAAAAAGTCAACATTTTGACTTTTTATGTTTTTTTTCGTGTTGGCTAATTTTGACCTCCCGAGCATGAATCCACATTCATTTTCTCGAAATTCAAATCACATTTGAATATAAGGTCGGTCAAAGTTTGACTTTTCAAAGTCAAAAGTCAACTCTTTGACTTTTTACATCTTTGACCATTTATATTATTTCCGAGCTTCTGAATATGAAGGTATTCATGTTCTTGATATTTAGATCACATTTAAATATTAAAGCTGTATCTATAAATTGAAAAATCCGACCACTATATCACATATACTTGTCGGTTTCTCTCTCTTCACCTAATTCGAACATTTCGAATCATTCTATCATATTGATCTAAGTTTATTCCATATGAGCTAGTAGGGGAACCTAATAAACCTACAGATCATGGGCTCCAACAATCCGAGATTAACCCATAAAACTCTTTAACCTAATTAATCAACATTTGTTAACTAACGGGTCATTCCACTAAAGTCCCGTAGTGGCACTCCCCTCACTATAGATATATTTCTGTCCATCTAATATAATCATAATCAGTAAGCTAATTCTTCAAGGTTGTTCGTAATCTCGGCTGGGTCATCAAAATCATTTTACCCCCAAGACTACACTTTGTTCCTTAAGTTCCACTGATCCTCTAATGAACAATTGGTTTAAGGTCCAACCTATAAACCAAACACCTCTTGGGCCAAAGAGAGGGTGGGGCCCCTTGTTCAAGACCTGGATTCAGTACTAAAAGGAACAACCTATCTACTATCCCTATAACGGGTAGGAGTGAATTTTGTCTTGCACCCTATGTTCTCAGCTATCCACCTGATCTTACCCCTGAAATTGGAGGCTTATTGTGCCAGCGATAATGAGCTGCCCTCACCTATGTTGATCTAAGGATAATTCCGAGTGAACAGAAGTTCGTAGTTAGCTCAGGATTAAGATTAAGTTACCTAGGTCATCAATTAACGAAATAGTCAGTTTTATACATAAAACGACATTTAGAACGTAAAAAGTGACTATTTCGTGGTTTAGTCTTATGCAAACTCATTGCATAGGATGCCCCCACTCACATATCTCTATATGAACGATTCAGGATCACATCGTTTGTACTAACTACAAAGTGGGCGCATCATAGTGTCCCCAGAATAAGGCGCCCAACCTTATTCATATATTATAGACCATTTGGCTATATATTTGAACTTGATCCACATTTATGTCACTACATAAAGTTCAAACTACATTAAATAGCCTCAGAACCTTAGTTTATTGGATTCAAGATTACAATTTCAATAACAACATTATCGAAAAACAAAACAGAATATGTTTATTAATTTACAAACGACGAGTTTTAGGAATAAAATCCAACAACCTATGGTTATCCTAGTGAAATGAAATCTCTGTTATGAATGACGTTACATAACGAGACAATAACACTTCGTGGTCTGATCTTATATAAACTCCTTTGTATAGGACGACCCCGCTCGCATGTTTCCATATGAATGATCAGGATCAAACCATCTGAGTAAGTCACAACACTTGTAACTATTCTACAAAGTCGGCCGCATTCGCAGCGTTACCAGGATAAGGTTTCCCTCCTTATCCATATACGACAGGCCATTTTGGTTATCACTTAAGACATGATCCACCTGTATGTCTCCATATACATGCTTAAGTTACAACGACAACCAGAGAACTTAATTTATTGGTTTGTGGTAAAGCAATTAAAACATCCAATGTTTCATAGACAATAATGAAGAACAATATTATATATTATTACATCACAAGCATTCGTTCAATACAATGTTTACAAACTACAGAACCCAACAAGAGTTTAGAGCATCAATCCCAACAATCTCCCACTTGTCCTAAAGCGAGTGGGGTGTACAAACTACTAGTACAAAACAATAAATTAGGGCACTAAGGCCCAGTACCAAATCTCCCACTTGAAGGAAATCGAATACGAGGATTTCAATGAGCAGCGGAAAGATCATTCCAAATTAAAATCATATATGAACTTTACAATTACAATCTCAAACAGAAACATACGGTTATGCATTAATTAAAGAAATTATAGCATGATATACAAAATATCAAGGAGAAACGTTGCACACTTTTGCAGACTCATCGCCAATGCTCCTTAATCACGAACGCTCGATCACACCAACACAACAACCTCGAACGCTCGTCCAATGCGATTGCTACACTGCACGAACACCGCACACTCGAACTAAGCGATCGCCTTGGTCACGAACACCCCGAACAACACGAACAGCCTCCACAGAATCTCCACAGTGTTGAGTTGAGTATGATACCACCAAGAAGGCTATCTTGGTATTCTCGATGTGAGAACCCAGAGGGTGGGCTCTGTATGGACTTGGTTTGAGACAGACAGAGGAAACACAATCATGTAAACGATTGAGTAAGTGGGAGATGGCAAAACCTATCGTATAGGTCGATGCCCAATCGTTTAGAAAAAGCTAAGCGATCATCAAGCAAAAGCTATGCGATCGTTTAGCTCATCGCTTAGTTGAATGTTTGTTGCCTACTAACACTCCACGATCGTTTTCCTAAATCCAAGTTGTCGCTTAGTAAATCTAATTTATTTGACAACTTCCCGTGAGTAATATTTTCGAGAAAGGAAATCTCAAAACAACAAATTTTCAACCTTTTCTTTTCTTTTCTTTTCTTTCTAAAATTAGAAAAACATTTTATCTCAAAACAACATTTTCCTCTACTAGATATAAATCATATTTATATCCAATTTCCTCCAAATAATGTATCTCATACACAAAATTAATTATATCATATATAATTAACTAGTTCAATTATATCATATATAATCGAACTCCCTCTTGTCAATTTGAACATTTCAAACTGACCCAAAACTTGACTTTCAACTTTTATCCAAGCTACCAAGGGGACCTTATGAACCTAAGGCTCGAAGCTCCAATGGTACATGAATAGCTGACTAAACTCTTTAGTCACGATATCCATCATCCGTTAACTACTAGGCATTTAGTTGAACTCTTCTTTCCATAGATATATTTCTATGTCCATTGGATATAACCAATCATCAGTACAATGACCCTTCACAGATGCTCGTAATTATAGTAGGTCAATTTACCGTTTTGCCCCTATAATTACATCTTCCTCTTTAAGTACCACTAATCCCTCTAATGAACAAAACATAGTCCTACTATGTGTGAACACCTCTTGGGCCATGAGAAGGTGCATGGCACCACATTGTTCAAGCCACAGGATCAGCCCTTAAGAGAGCAATCTATCTACTTACCCCTGCTTTGGGGAAAGAGTGAACTTCATCTTGTGAAGCTAAGTTCCTAGCTCCTAAATCAGACGAATCCCCAAAATGGTAGGTTTAAGTCGGTGCTCTGGCCACTCGCACCCATGCAAAATAAAGGACCACCCTCAATGGCAGGAGTTCCTAATTCACTCAGGATTGAGGTCATGTTACCTATGGTCATCTTAGTGAAGTGAAGTCTCAATCATGAACGAAGTTATATTACAATACATTAACACTTCGAGGTCAGGTCTTATACAAACTCTTTATATAGGACGCCCCCGCTCGCATGTCCACTACACGAATGATCAGGATTAGACCATCTGTGACAAGTCACAACATTTGTAACAATTTCACAAAGCGGGCCGCATCCGTAGTGTTACCAGGATAAAGTTTCCCTCCTATATCCATATACTACAGACTATTTTGGTTGTCACTTAAGACATAATCCACTTGTATGTCACTACATACATGCTTAAGTTACATAAGACAACCAGGGATATTAAGTTTATTGGTTTGTGGTAAAATAAAAATTATCTAAATGTGCAAAGTCAAGAAGTGAAGTAAATATCATATATATTATCCATCACAAGTGTTCCTACAAAGTTGTTTACAAACTACAGGACATGAGACTTTAAGGCACAAACTCCAACACTTCCATGATGGCGAGTCTTTATATTGCTTTGACATCGCCTATCGGTTGGATTCACTGGTTTACATCTAACAATAAGCCGCCACGATCGAGCAATCGACCATAAAAATTTACGCTTCCTGAAGGTAGCCAAGCTTTAAATTTACTTGTTTTCATAGATTAGATTTTAGTTCTGTAATTTTTCTTTTATCACTGAGCCTAATTCTTTTATCATTCTTGAATTGTTAGGATTGTTGGTGGAGAAGAGTTGATTCGAGTCTCCCAAATCCTTCCTCCACTCCGTTGTTTAAGGAAGTATTATGATCCCTCGTGTTTTATTTTTAATCACACTGGGGACAATTTGTGCTTTTAAAGTTAGGGGTGGGGTGTTTGGATTTATTTGGATTGTGCTTGATTGTGGTTTGTCTTTTTGTTTGGTTCCTTGCAATGACTAGTCTATAATGCACTCGTATGCATTGATTTGGCATGAGAATAGGTTGGACGAAAGGATTCACGATTTTCATGGCATTTTTGAAAATTTTGCCTATTTTTTTTTTCTTTTCATACATCTACAAGCCCTTTGCATATCTATCTTGACCTTGTTTGCTTGCTTAGAATTGAATTATGGGACCATAAGTTGTTGTCAATATGAAAGGCCTTGGTGATAGATATTAGTCTTTACACGGTTCAATTTAGTAATGCATGCCTTGAGATGTAGTCAATTGATATCATAATTCACTCCACAAAAAAAAAAAGGGTTTACTCCTCTTCTTCAAGGGTATGATTAACCTGGGGCGGCCATGACACCCGTGGTTTCCCTCTGAGCTAAGGTATCCTAGAGGAATGAGTAAGTTTAGGCACTTTTTAAGAAAAATCAACATGTAGTTGGATGCCATTCATGTAACCCGTGTGGACAAGCCAAAACGAAAGTCGCCTTCCCAGATTAAGTTTCCCCTTCATTTGGAAAAAAAAAAAAAAGAAAAGAAAAAGAAGAGAGACAAGAAAAACAGGTAATAAAATGCAATGAATGAATAGATTTTGATCATTCCAATTTAATGTTATTGTCACTTTGAACTTAGGAAACCTAATTCTGGATTCTTCGAGCTAGTGTAGGCAGAAAACAAACTGAGGATTCATAAGGCTATTCCGAGCTTGCTCTTGTTCAAAACAAATAACTTTGTGCTTGTACATGCATGACAAGGCTTTTAACAAATTTTAAAACTTGCCTTGAAATGGTGGAATGCTTTTTGAATGCCTAATCGATTGTGTGTATGATTCTAGTTGACAGTTGAGGCTTGAGTAGCGAACATTATGGTTTGACAAACTAATTATTCATGTATGGTTGCTTGTTTTACCTTGCTCGAGGATGATCAAGAACTAAGTTAGAGGGGGTTGATAGCATAAAAAATGTGCTATCTTCCTCTATTTAATTCGGGTTCGTTAAGCTATTTAATGTGTTTAAATTGATGATTTTGTAGGACTCAAGAGAGCGTTGCGACGCTCCGAGTGGTGTTAAAGTATGTTGAATTGGTTCAATTGAGGCGTCGAATGGTAATTTGCCAACTCCTTCTCTTCTTAGTTGATTCTTTTGCCTAATTTAGCTCCATTTAGCTTGAAACTTCTTGTAATGACTCCAAAGATATCGAGATTGGATTTAACCTATAAAATAGACATTTTAAGAAAAGAAATAATATAAAATCGAGGGATTTAATACTAAGAAAATAGCTCTTTTCAAGACCTATCAGTACCTAAATCTATTATCCAGGCTGAATTATCATTATCCACTAAACAAGTCTCCAACACAAGTAAATCGCATTTACCTTGCTTGTCCTTCTTCTTTTTTGCCAATGATTTGGGACAATTTCTCTTCCAGTGTCCCTTCTAGTTGTAATGGAAACAAATTCCCTTTACAACCTTGGTCTTCTTGCCCTTTTGGGCAGCAGTTGGTGGGTTAGGTTTCCCCTTTACACCTTTGTTATTCTTCCACTTTTTGGTACCGAAAGAGGAAGGCATAGACTTAGTTCCAGAGGTTTGAACCTCTGAAGAAATTTTTAGAGGACGAGACAATATTTGTCTCACCTTTCTGTTCCTTGACTTTCATCAAGGACTGGAAAATCTGCAGCTCATTGAGCAAAGTGGTCAGGTTATAGTCAATCTTATTCATAACAACATTGCTGTGGAACTGTAGAAACTTCCATGTAAAGTTTCCAAGATGAAGTTATCCTGACTGGCTTCATCGATGACAAATTCATTCATCTCTGCCACATTAAAGTGGATCATTATGTTGAAATCATGTTCTCGAATAGAGGCCCTCTCTTACATACGAGCATTGAAGATGAATTTAAGAGCGTCATACCTGAGTTATGCAGACGATTGTCGGAACATTCCCTATAGAGACTCCATGATCTCACTGGTAGTAAGCATGGGCTCATCTTCTTGGCTAAGACTTCAGAAAGGAGAAAGGCTTCTCAAGATATACGTTCGGGCCTTTTCATTTGCCTGTACCCAACACTCATATGCCTCCCGAATGTTTCGAGCAACATTTTGAGCTAGGATTGGAGGACATTCCTCCACCAGGACAAATCTCAAATCATCTATGATCAGAACTATATTAATAGTGTTTTCCAAGTGATGTAATTATCGCTAGTAAATTTGTCGACGACGAGCATATTTAATGTTGCGGAAGTAATTTTGAAAAAGTTGTTGAAGCATACAATTTATTTATATTAGTATTCATGCATTACCCAGTTTGAAAAACCAATCAAATTTAGCAAAATAATTTAATGCACCTTATGTGACATCTATTTTGCAATGATGTTTCAGTAGGGTAAAAACTACCATAGGATAATCAGGTACCCCTTCACTGAAATGAGACCATCTCAACCAATATACAGTACAACTCCATGTTCCTGTAAATATTAGTTTCCATTATTCGATCCAAAAATTGTTAACTAGCTTAACATTTTCTTGTAAGTGTAACTCCTCATTTTAGATTCTAGAGTCACACACTAATGAGCCAATCGTAGGGAAAAAACCGACTGGAGCAAAAACTAAAGCAATCCTATCCATTTATGGAGTTTGAGTAAATAATCATGTAAATACCATTCGTAGGGGGACACAAGCAAAGGTGCCTCGAGGCCGAGCATGAAAATTTACTATAAACTAATGAGAGAGACTATGGGATGTGTTTACACACGTCTCGCTCCAACTTACTATAAACACTCTCTCCATTCATCTTAGTATTGACCTATATAAGCACCATCCGTAGGGGGACACAAGCAAAGGTACCTCGAGGCTAAGTATATATCTCACGGTGTGAATTATGAGGGAGAAACATGAAAAGAAAAAATAAAGTATCATATACCCCAATTTTTCTCTCACTGAGTGTTTTACCTAGGGTTAATTTAACTTAGAAAAATACGGCTATTATTTTTACTACGTGATTGTTTAAATTTGCCCAAAAGTAACACTTTGGATAGTTAAACAATTTTAATTAATGTTCATTAAAAATTTTAACAAACTTTAATCAACAATTGCATGCTTGCAACAAATCTATCAATTCACCTTCCAGGTCAGTTTCCAGGTAAAGGTGTTCCGTTTTTGTCAGCTTAAATACCCCAACCTAGACAAAACTAGCCTAAGACAAATGTCTCTTATAGATACATTTACTACAATTTTAATCTTTTATTAAAATCAATTTAATCCCATTAAACCGATTAAAAAGATTAAACTAATTTCTAATCTCATTAGAAATGTTGTGAGCTTGGGTGAATCATATTTTAAACTATTTAAAAAAAATGATTTTAACCTAAGTTTACATGCAATTTTGAATTATTGATTTTAATTTTTAATTTCATTTAATTATAACAATTATAAAATAAATTAAACAAATTAAAACCATACATTACATTTGGTATCATACTTAGGACAAATTATAACAATTATAAAGTTACCTAAAGTATTGACATACTTCATGCAATTCCCATTTCATTACTTAACATACATAGCATTTATATGCTAAAGTAATGAAATAAAATAATGACATTCATCCATACATTCTAACTATATATTATAACAATTATAATATAATGATGCATGATAATGTCATTAATGCATGCAAACATATATCATAAAAATTATATTATATGATGCACGAGCATGCTATAAAATTAAATCATGAAACTATATTATAACATTTATATTATTCATAATGCATGATTAAATGCATCATCTATGGTGGGATTTTCTATATAGCATACATTATGACATATATTAAATAAAATTAAACCATATATCAAATGCATAATTTTAAGAATAATATATGGACTGGGATTGGATTCCTAAATAATTAATTAAATTAATGTAACATTTATATTAACTTAATTAATTAAAACTAACTATTACATCAAAAAGACTGTTGAACTGGACCAAAAGAAGAACCCAGTTGCGAACCATTCGAACCAAGCGAACCAGACCGCCCAAGCTTCACGAACCACGCATTTTTCTGTCTCGAAGTGTTGCAATGCTCGGGCACAACGTTGCAATGTTGTTGTATAGTCGCGAATTGCTTCGATTTTGACCTCGTTTTCTCCATAATTTCACTGGAAAACTCACGAATGATTCAAGATACGAAATTACAGACTCGATTGCTTAAGTAATACCCAAAAACAAAGGGCCCCTACAAACCAATTTGTAAATTCAAAGCAATAAAATCTAAAGTCCAATCCTGAAAACATCCATAATTGCAAACCATCATCATTCATCAATGTGAAAAACAAAAACGGTACGGTAATGCAAAATCCCACCATAATCTGAGTTTTAATTTTGGAAAAATAAAAATTGGGAACCAAAAACCTAGCTCTGTCTCAGGTATCGTACATTGACAAGATGCTTGTCAAGTTTTCGATGTAGAACTCCAAGAGAGGCTTGCTTTTTTCAGGCATGGAGTTATTTTATCTAAGGAACAGTTTCCTAAGACACCTCAAGAGGTTGAGGAAATGAGACGGATCCCCTATGCATCGGTTGTTGGTAGCTTGATGTATTCAATGTTATGTACTAGACTTGACATCGGCAAAGTGGTGAGGATAATTAGTAGATATCAATCTAATCTTAAAATTGATCACTAGATCGCCGTAAGAATAACCTTAAGTATTTACGGAGAATGAGGGACTACATGCTTGTGTATAGTTCTAAGGATTTGATCCTTATAGAATACAAAGACTCTGATTTTCAGGTTGATAAGGTATCTAGAAAATGCACATCAGGATCAGTGTTCATTCTTAACAGAGGGGCAGTAGTCTTGAGGAGCACCAAGTAGGGTTGTATTAATGACTATACTATGGAGGCTGAGTATGTAGCAACTTGTGAAGCTGCTAAAGAAGCTATGTGGCTTAAGAAATTCTTGACTGATCTGAAAGTGGTTCCAGACATGTCTAAGCCCATCATCCTTTATTGTGATAATAATGGTATTGTGGCTAATTCTCGAGCCTAGGAGTCACAAATGCAGAAAGCACACAAAGCAGAAGTATCATCTCATTCAAGAGATTGTGCATCGAGGGGACGTGATTGTCATGCAGATAGCTTTGGCACCCAACGTTGTTGATCCATTTACAAAGGTCCTCACAACTAAGGTGTTTGAGGGTCACCTGCAGAGTATGGGTTTATGGGACATGCCGCATGTAGTCTAGGGTAAGTGGGAGATTTTTTATTGGGCACATTTTATGCCCTAGTTTCTTGTTTTGTGTAATTTTATATTAATATGACTTTTATGATGTACACCCCACTAGCTTTAGGACAAGTGGAAGTGTCACACCCCCTTCCGTTCTTACTCCTCAAGCTCGAAAGGAGGCGTCAAGATGGCAGACACTACCCTATTGTGATATCTACTGTCCACTCACCCCTGTTTACTAGATAGCTCTTAACACAAATATGTCTAGTTTCAATTTATTTTGATTACAAGTACAAGTATCTACACTAAGTTGGTTTACAACACATTTTAAAATCTTACTGAATCCTAATGATTCCTTATAGTAGTAAGATACAGGATTTCGCTCTACTAGAGCAGTAGATCCTAACCTCGAGTGGCACCTCCAGAACGTCATTTTTCGCTACCTAGGAAGAAAACAAAACATTGAAAAACGTGAGCTAGAAGCTCAGTGAGTGATAAGACTTTAAAGAAACTAGGTTTTTCTTTTAGACATTCCTTTTGAGAAAATTTCATAGGAAATAATCATAAACAATGTCAAGAAATAAGACATAACCTTCCCAGTCTGATAATTGAGATAATACTGGCATGATCATGTGTTTTCCACGTAATCCCGTCCAACCCGAGATGCAAGTGCAAGGAAACAATCCCAGTACCCAATATAAGTCCGTCGAATATACTTATGTCGACAAAATTTTGTTAGACGTGCTCGAGACACATTAACATTTACCCAGGGTACAATTTTTGTTTCCAATCAAATCCTTATACGCATGCTATTAGGTAAAAGCAAAGTTAAACAATCATTCACGTAAAACAACGAAAAACCAATGATTTAAATCCGAGAAGACACATTTTCTGAGCATGCCAACCTTACAAAACCACACACGTGTGTGTGTGTGTGTGTATATATATATATATATCATAACATATATGTATATAGGTACAGCCAAAACATTTGAAAATAAATCTACTCACAGTTCACCAACAGAAGTTTGTCTTTCCTGAGCTTTTTCTGCTTCTCTAGCTTCCCTGATTCTAAACCGATGTTAATCCAAGAATCAACTTAGAATCCTAGATTTTTATGGCTAAAATAACTTTAGAACACCTTTTTAGTCTTAGCCCTATCTTACCAACTCCGCAGATGCTAATCTACACCTTAGTACAAACCAAGACAGTTGTAGGCATAAAGGTTGCTCTCCTACAGACTAGTTAGGCACATGGAACTCCTCTTCAACACATGAAAGGTATGATCAACACATAATGTCCCTCATTCAACACATATGCTCCTCCTAGACTCCTCAATTCTCTCCAACTTTCTTTTTTTTTTTTAAGTCTTCTTGATGAAATTTGAGTTGTGAAATGAAATAGAGTCTCCTTGAGTATTTATAGGCATCCAAAAGGGGTCCTTGTCATCCTTCCTATGCTCCCAACGCATGACACCTCAATTGCATGGTAATTTTATGTGTCAACACCATGCAAGGTTCAACGCATCCCCCTTGACTCCTCCTCCTTGCATGCAGAGCTTAAGTGTCTTCACCATGCATAGGCGAACACATAGCTACTTTTGAGATGTCATTTCGACCTTTTACAAGTCCTACTATGCGTCCACCTCATCCTTGACTTGACCAAGACTTCACTTGGTTGAGCCACGTACTTCATTTTGTTGTCAATCCAACCTTGCTCCCTAAGTTTACTCAAATCAACGCATGATAGCTATGTTGGGCGCATGATTGCTTCACCAAGCACACTATATGCATCCAACAAGCTCATCCTATACGTACATGAGGTGATCAATGCGTGCTTCCCTAGCTATGCTCCCAACTTGCCTCCCATCTTATAGCATAACTTCTTCTTTTGGCTCATAACTAGGGTATGCGCCTAACCTACACTTTTCTTCCTAGGTATACATCCAACTAGGGTTCTTGAGCTTCCTTGGTGTAACTCTTTCCTAAGGGTTTATCTTATGCTTCCATCTTGCTCCTTATAGAACCAAAAATGGAACCCACAAAGTCCTCTATGCGTTAACCCTAGTGCTATATGTCCAACCTTGATCTTATGCACCAATCTTTCCTTTACTTCCTTCTTCCTTGGTTTCAATCTTCTTCTCAAGGCATAGCTTTCTCCTTGAAACTCAAAGGCATAACGATGTGTCCTCTTTGCCTTACTTTTCTCCAAGTACACCCATCCATGTGTCCACATGGCCATCTATGCGTCCAAGCTTCCATTTATGCTTCCAACACTTCATCTATGTGTCCAACATTTCATACTTTAGGGTTTCATCCACTTGAAGTGTCCTATTTTGTCCATCACTTAGCCAAAACCTATCCCTTGGATCTTCCATATGCCCAAAAATCTCTCTTTATGCATCCAACCCTAACTTCCTCTCTTGGTGGTGCATAATTCAGCGCATGGTTTTTAAACACAACCAATTCTTTCCTCACGTGTAACAACATTTCCTATGTGTCCAAAACCCCCTGGTATGTGCCCAACATGTCCAATCCTTCCTTTACTTGCATCCAAGTCTTCCCTCTCCTCCCAACATATGTTCCACTTGAAATGTTTTATCCAAGGTTAAGCCCCTATTCCTCCTATCCTTGGTACTTAGTCAATTTTTTTCCACTTTCCTAGACCAACTTAGAGTTCTTCCAAGTTCATAGCATAGTTTGAACACTTAGGCAAATTTTATATTATGCTATGAGTTCATAGCATAGTTTACATACTTAGCCAGAATTTCTACTTCAAACTACTATGCCTCCAACACCTAGAAAAAAGCATAGTTCTAAGTACTTAGTTATACTTTTTCCCTCCAAGGCTTGAATTCTGAGCTCATCTCTCCGTCCAAGGAAACCTATGAAGGTTCGGGTGTTAGAGGGAGATTGTTGGGGTTAATGCCCGAAATCAATAAAAGTGATGAACATCGAGGGTGATCTATATCACATATAAAATTTTCAAATACATTAAAGTAATTATATCACAAGTAATTAATTTAAATTGATTATATCATATATAATCAATCCCCCAATTAATTTGAAAAATTCAAATTAATCCAAAATTAATTCTCAATAATTCCTGTTGAGCTATAGATGAGATCTTATGGACTGTAGATTGAAGTTCCAATGGTACTTGGATAATTAATTAAACTTCTATAATTAAATTAAATCAATATAAATATTAAATGCAAAATTATTAATAATATTTATAGAAGAAATAATTAATAATTCACGAATAATTAATAATTAATAATATTTAAGACTGTGGTAACTCAGAATAAAAGATAGAAAAATTCTCCTAAAGAAAATGCCCATCTTTGGCACCTAAGATTAGGAAACATAAATCTCAATAGGATTGAGAGATTGGTTAAGAATGGACTTCTAAGCGAGTTAGAAGAAAATTATTTACCTGTATATGAGTTATGCCTTGAAGACAAAATGACTAAAATATCTTTTACTGGAAAAGGTCATGGGGATAAAGAACCCTTAGAACTTGTACATTCAGACTTCTATGGTCCGAATGTTAAGACAAAATGAGAGTTTGAATATTTCATCACTTTTACTGATGATTATTCCAGATATGGGTATGCTTATTTAATGCAACATAAGTTTGAGACCCTTGAAAGATTCAAGGAGTATAAGGCTAAAGTTGAAAATGCATTAACTAAAACAATTAAAACATTTCGATTCGATTGAGGTGGAGAGTATATGGATCTAAAATTCCAAGACTATTTGATAAAACATGAAATTGTACCAATGGCATATGGGTGCCTTAGTAGGAGCACTACAGATGGTAGGGACCAACCTTCGGGTCAAGACCAGGTGGGTTCAAGTGGACAACAGCAATGGAACAGGAACAATGCCACAACCTGACATGAGGTGGGGAGGCCGGACATTGTAGTGATAGATAAATTTACATTTTAGACCTTGACACTCTAGGTTTGTTTGAGACTATGTTTGCCTACCTTATTTTCTATGCTCAGTTAGTATAAGAGACCATGTATGTTTCGTTATCCCTATGAAAGAGTTTTTATTTTTTTTTCCAGAAATGAACTTTCGAGGACGAAATTTCTTTAACATCTGGTACACCTCAGCAGAATGGTGTATTAAAAAGGAGAAATCGAACCCTGTTAGACATGGCTCAGTCCATGATGAATTATGCTTCCTTACCTGAATCGTTTAGGGGATATGCAGTGCAAACTGCAGCTTACATTTTGAACTGTGTTCCATCCAAAAGTGTTACTGGAACATCTTTGGAGTTACAAAATGGTCGTAAAGGTAGTTTATGCCATTTCAAGATCTGGGGTTACCTCGCATATGTGCTTGAGAAAAATCCTAATAAATTGGAACCTCGTTCAAAATTGTGCCTATTTGTAGATTACCCTAAAGGAACGAGAGGTGGTTACTTCTATAATCCTAAAGATAATAAAGTGTTTGTGTTAACAAACGTTACCTTTTTAGAAGATGAACACATAAGGGAGCATAAGTCCCGCAGTAAGATAGTGTTAAATGAACTTTCCAATGAAACTACTGAACCTTCAACAAGAATTGTTGAAGAACCCAATACCTCAACAAGAGATGTTAAAGTTGATTCATCTAGTAGGTTAAATCCACCTCAAATATTGAGGGTGTAGGATTGTATCAGCAACAGCGGAAGCATAAGGATCATTTAAGCACTCTAATTCACTAATTTTGGCAAAATACAAAGCATGCTCTTGCAGAAAACAAGTGAGTTTCAAGACATACCTCTTGGAAAACTTCTTCAAAGCTTCTTCTCCAACTGTTATCTTCTCCGAATCTTGTTGCAGACCACCTCAAGATCTTCCCCACTATTCTCTTGGTGCTTTAGATTGAGTTGTGGGACTCAAAATAAGCTTGAATCAAGGGATGAAGAAGAAAAGCTCACAGCAGCAATCTTTGTGAAGAACCTTTTTTCAACCCGAATTTTCTTTGAAATTCTATATAGATTGCATGCCCGAATTTCATTCCAAACTCTTCAATATATTGCAAATCAATAAGCAAAGGAGAGAGTTGCATGAGTTGCAGCTCATGCTTGGAGAAAGACAAGGCAAAGAAGATGCTATTTGTGTGAGCAACTTAGGTGATGGATAATGGAAAACAAGAATTTTCCATTTTGTGTTTTGTTTTCTAATTATTCAATTTTATCATAAAATCAAAAATAATATTTCCAAAATACATTTTGATTTTTAAAGACTGAAAAATGTAATTAATTTTATAAATTAATTTTTAAATCAAACTAATTAATTTAATATCAAATATTAAATTAATTTTTATACATATCCATCTTTATATATTTAAATCATATTTAAATATATAAATTCTCCTATTCCGTTTAATTCTAAAATTAAACAAGTAATTATATCCCATATAATTACTAATTCCCTTAATTCTAATTTGAACTATTCAAATTAACTTATCACGCTATTCTAGAGCTAGTCCGTTACAAGTTAGTAGGGGGACCTCACGGACCTACAGATCATGAGCTTCAACGATCCGAGATTAATTGGTTAAACTCATTAGACCAGATTAATCCTCATTCGTTAACTAATGGGTCACTCCACTAAAGCCCATGGATGCACTCCCCTCACTGTAGATATATTATGTCCATATGATTTAACCATAATCAACAAGTCGACCCTTCACAGGTTGTTCGTAATAACGTTTGGGTCAAATATCTGTTTTACCCCCCGAGATTACGTCTTATTCCTCAAGTTCCTACTAATATTCTAATGAACAACTGGTTTGTGATCTAATCACTAAACCAAACTCTCTCAGCCCAGTGAGAGAGTGGGACCCCTTGTTCAAGACTTGGATTTAGTATTTGAGAGAACAACCTTTCTCCTATCCCTAAATCGGGTAGGCGTGAATTTCATCTTACACCCTATGTCCCCAGCTATCTATTCGGTCTTACCCCTGAAATGGGAGTCTTATTGAGTCAGCGTTGTTGAGCTATCCCTCACCTATGCAAATCGAAGGGCAATCCTGAACAAACAGGAGTTCATAGTTAGCTCAAGATTAGAATCAAGTTACCTAGGTCATCTAGGTGAAATAGTCAGTCTTAAATAGTAAACAACATTATAAAGTAAGAATGACTTATTTCTTGGTCCTGATCTTATGCAAACTCATTGCATAGGACACCCCCACTCCTCATGTCATAACATGTACGAATTAGAATCACGTCGTATGTAGCACTTTACAACTCTTTGTAACAACTACAAAGTAGGTGATGCATTGTTTTATATGGTGAAATTATGGAAGGAAATGCAGTGATGGAAATGCATTGAGCAACAAGTTTTCTTAGCGGAATCCAAGTATAAATCCCATTGAGTTTCCTGGTAAGTCCAGGGTTGAACTCAGGGACTAGGGAAAACGGCATGCAGTGATAATTTCTAAGAAGACTTTGCGGTAACCAATCAATCAAAGAGTTGTTTTTGGGTTGTTGTTTGCGGTATAAAAAGTATGTGGCAGATTTGAGAAAAGATCGATTATGCGGTAGATACACTGAGTATGCGGAGGAACGGGTTGAGAAGGTCTTTAGCTAGCGTTTCCCGGGAATGCGTCAAACTATGCGATCATGCTACACTCATGCAACAACAAATCATTTTCCAATGCAAATGCCATGCTCCTAGTTCTAGGACGCATGTGATGAATGCGATAATGTCCATAGAGCTTATTCGTAAGTCTTTACTCTTTGCCAATGTGATGATGCAAGATGCACACAACGACAAGGTGACCGCACACAATCGTAACCTATCTCTAGGATGCATGCAATGCGTTAATAACAAACAGTGTTTATTCCTAAGCTCCTATCTCTTGATTATACGTTCTAATCTGACTCTCTCGAGCCTAGATTCTAACCTAACTTTTCCAAGCCTAGATTCTGTCCTTAGACTACCCTCTCGAGTATCTCTAATGGACGAATGATGCATACATAATACAAGATAATCGCATAGAATGAAGATCCCCAGTTAAGCTAGCTAAGTGCTTCTCAACCCATTCGATAGATATAGCTACTCATGCGTAATAAATAGAGAGTGAACAGATATAAAGAAGTAAATTCCATTTCTATAGATAAGTTTAAGTACAAAATGACAATGGAAGATAAGGATAGAGAGCCTGGTAGCAATCTCTTGCTTCCCAAGGCTTTTACACTGTTAACTCTATAATGTTCAAAAAATATTCTTACTTTCGCAGAAGTTGGCCCTCTCTCTGATCTCGACACTTCCGGCACTCTTCCAAGTTCACCGGAACGATCTCTCGGCACAATCTCGCTTCTCTCGCTTCCGCCTTAAATAAAAGAAAAACTAAGAACAAGGCTATTCTATCTAAGAGAAAATTCTCTAACTATCCGAACTTCTTCTTTGAAGGTTGCCTTCGGTATTTATAGAGCTTTATGGTGAAAGGCTTCTTCTATCTTATGATTGCACTGATGGGATGATATTAATTCTCTGTCTAATGCGAATATTTGTCACCGAAAAGTTGAGTGTACTTGCTACAGTAGTTCGTTAGCAGCTTGTCAATTTAATTCGAACTCGACCGTCATCAACTTTCTGTCCCATCGTGATTTATTATGCTTTTCACCCAGATGCGCCCACCAAGTTGCGCTGGCTCTATGTGGCAATCCTTCTCGAGCAGATATTTGTGAGCACAAATCACCGCAAAGCCTTGCGATAATACTGCACTTGACCGTTGATTTCTTGTGATCGTATTTTCTGCCTTGCATCAATGCATATTCTGCATAAAAATACACAAATTAATTGTTTTCATGCGATGAATGCATGCGACCGCAATGTCATGAACTTAATGCTTTTTGGACGCAATCTTCTATATTTTATCAACGCAACCCTGCATTGTTTAATAACACGTGCATTTCTACCCGTTATCAGTAGACCGCATCCAATGGTGTTACCAGAATAAGGTACCCAACCTTATTCATGTACCATAGATCATTTTGACTATTTACTCGAATCTGATCCACTCTTATGTCTCCATATAAAGTTCAGGTACTCATACAATAATCATGGGTCTTAGTTTATTCGATTTAGACTTTCATACAATTTATGAAATCAATTATAGAAAATGTTTATCATTTTACAAACTGCGAGTTTTAGGACATAAAACCAACAGAGGGAGCCTCGACATAGTGGGAGGGTTTCGAATCTGCCTATTCATTACATGGGTTCAACAGAAACCCTAGCTATCATAGCTGACGAAGATGTTGAGGATCCATTGTCTTATAAGAAGGCAACGGAGGATGATGACAAGAATGAATGGATCAAAGCTATGAATCTCGGAATGGACTCTATGTACTTCAATTAAGTTTGGAATTTCATAGATCAACCTAATAGGGTCAAACCTATAGGTTGCAAATGGATCTACAAGAGAAAATAGGGTGCTGATGGGAAGGTGCAAACTTTCAAGGCTAGACTTGTGGCAAAGGGTTATACCCAAGTCGAAGGAGTCCACTATAAGGAGACTCTCTCACCTGTTGTCATGTTGAAGTCTATTTAGATACTTCTGTCCATTACTTCATATTATGACTATGAGATTTGATAAATGGACGCCAAAACTGCTTTTTTGAATGACAATCTTGAGGAGACCATATATATGGAGCAGCTTGAAGGATTCATAACCTAAGGTCAAGAGGAAAAGGTTTGCAGGCTTAATCGGTCCGTTTATGGATTGAAACAAGTTTCTTGATCTTGGAATATAAGATTTAATACTACGGCCAAATATTATGGCTTTTGATGAGCCTTGTGTTTACAAGAGAATAATCAACAATTCAGTAGCTTTTCTTATGTTTTATGTAGACGATATTCTACTCATTAGGAATGATATAGGTCTACTGACTAAAATTAAAAATTGGCTAGCGACCCAATTCTAAATGAAAGATTTGGGAGATGCGCAGTTTGTTATGGACATTTAGATCTTTAGAGATTGAAAGAAAAAACGTTGGCTGATCGGTGCAAAATAGGTGTCTTTGGAGATTATTAATTCTATCTTACCCAAGAAAATGAAATTTACAATGCTCAAACAACTACTAAAACTAATACATAGTTAAAGTGGAAGTAAAAAGTCGATCCCAAGGGAACCTCTATTAATTGACCAAAAATAACCTTTGAATTAAAAATGATAGCAATTTGGAGAGGGGGGAGAGGGATTGTTTGTAAAGAAACTAAAAACTAACTAGAATGAAGATAAAAATAAATTGTAACACAAACTTACTATACTTGAGTCCTTGTTACTAGGTTTAATCCTATAAGTGTTCTTAAACAATTACTTGAAAACTCAACATCTCATAATCCAATAAGGAAATACCCTTAAAGACCCATATAGCCAATTAACATGGATCATATCAATTAACCCTAATCTAAGTCAAAAACACTTCTATATAGTATTTATCATGTTCCTTTTTTAGATTGGTTTAAAGACATGGGTTATCATGATTATGACATTCAAGAAACATATTAGAGTAAATTTCAAGAATGGTTGAATGAATGTTCTAAATCAAGAAATTCAAGAGTTAAATTCAGAAAAAGTCCTAACTAACAACAGAGAACTTAATTTTTGTAATCTATCTCGCCATTATGTAATAGTGCCAAGCAAGCATTACATACAAGAATTTAATGGAATCAAAGGGTCAATTTTTCTCCATTAATTTCTATTTAAATTCAACCTTAGAACATTCAAGAATGTAGAAAGTTCAAGAAAATAACAAAAGAACTCAAGAATTTAAACCTAGAATTAAGATTTCCCAAGAAATACAATTACCTAGCCATAGAATTGAGAAGTCTTGAAAGAAATCCTTGAAAAATTGATGTAATCCATGAATAAATTCACAAAGAAGGCTTGTGAAATTGCAAGAAATCTCTCAATACAAACACAAATTCATGAACTTTCTCTCTAATTTCGATCTAAGCTCTCTCTATCAACAAAAAATGAATTTTTTTCTCTTTGTGTGAAGTCTAAACTGAAGCCTTTTTGTTCTGAAGAGGGTTGCAACATTGTGACATTGCGAATAAGAAGTCCAACGCTGCGTTGTGCAAGCGTGCGTGTATGCTTTTTATTTTTTCTTCAACTTTTGGAGCGTTGCAATGCTGCGCAGAGTGTCATGATGTTGTCCTGTTTTGCAGTAAAATGGTGCATTCTGTCCTTCAGCATCGAGCTAGCATTGAGCTTAGTGTTGTGGGAAGCGTTGTGACACTGCGAATATTGCTGAAGTGTGTTGAATTGATCCTTTTGAGGGGCAATGTGGTAACTTGTCTTGGCTCTTCTTCTAAAGTGATTCTTTGGTGTCGTTTGGCTCGATTTAACTCTAAATTCTTTGAAATAACTCCATTTTTATTGGGAACGAAAATTACCTAAAAAATAGACATCTTAAGCAAAGAATTGAAGTATAATTAAGGGAATTAGTACTAATAAAATAGCTATTTACAAGACCTATCACTGACCCTATCTCAGGCATTGTATATTGACAAGATGCTTGTAAAGTTTTTGATGTAAAACTCCAAGAAAGGCTTGCTCCTTTTCAGACATGAAGTTATTTTGTTTAAGGAACAATGTCTTATGACACCTCGAAAGGTTGAGAAAATGAGACGAATCCCTTATGCATCGGTTATTGGTAGCATAATATATGCGATGTTATGTACTAGACCTGACATCTGCTATGAAGTGGGGATAGTCAATAGATATCAGTTTAATCTAGGATTTGATTAATGGACCGCCGTTAAGAACATCCTTAAGTATCTTTAGAGAACGAGGGATTACACGCTCGTGTATAGTACTAATGATTTGATCCTCCAAGATACACGGACTTTGATTTATAGACTAATAAGGATTCTTGGAAATCCACATCAAGATCAATGTTCACTTTTAATGGAGAGGCAGTAGTTTGGAGGAGCACCAAGATTCCACTATGGGGGCTGAATATGTTGCAACTTGTGAAGCTGTTAAGAAAGTTGTATGGCTCAGGAAATTTCTGACTGATTGGAAGTGGTTCCAGACATGTCTAAGCCAATCACCCTTTATTGTGATAATAGTATTACTATGGCTAATTTTCAAGAGCCTAGGAGTCACAAACACGTGAAACACATAGAGTGGAAGTATCATCTCATTCGAGAGATTGTGCATTGAGGGGACGTGATCATCACACAGATAGCTTCGACGTACAACGTTATTGATCCATTTACAAAAGCCCTTACGGTTAAGGTGTTTGAGGATCACCAGTTGACTATGGGTCTACGGGACATGCCATATCTAGTCTAGGGAAAGTGGAAGATTTTGTACTAGGTGCGTTTTATATCCTAGTTTCTTGTTTTGTGTACTTTTGAATTTAGTATGAATTTTATGATGTACATCCCACTAGCTTTAGGACAAATGGAAGGTTGTTGGGGTTGATGCCCTACATCTCGTGGATTCTGTAGTTTGTAATTGTATTGTACAAATAATTTATTTATTTAATAAAATCTGAGGTATTTTATTTGATATTTAGTAGTATTAATCCAAAAAACCAATAACCGAACATCAAAGGTTATTTTCTGTAACTTAAACATGTATGTAGAGACATACAGACGGATTATGTTTAAGTGATAACCTGAAGGGTCTGTAGTAAATGGATAAGGTTGAGTACCTTATACTAGTGACACTACGAATACGGCTCACTTTGTAGATGTTACAATTGTTGTAAAGTACTACAAATGATCTGATCCTGATCATTTATGTAAGAACATGTGAGTAGGGTATTCTATACAAATGGGTTTGTATAAGACCGGATCACGAAAATGAATAGTCTCATTATATAACACCATTAATAATAGAGACTTACATTTCACCAGGATGACAATAGGTAACATGACCTGAATCTTGAGTGAGTTGTGATGCTTGCCTATGAAGGCGATCTTTTAATTTGCATGGGTGAGAGTGGTCAGTTTGCCGACTCAATATGCCTACAATTTTGGAGATTCGTCTTATTAGGGACCTGAGAACATAGCTACACAACACGAAATCCACTTTTTCCCTAATGTCAGGGTAATTAGATAAATTGCTTCCTTAAGGGCTAATTTTGGGGCTTGAACAATGTAGTGTCACACCCTCTCTTGGCTCAAGAAGGGTTTGGTTATAGTTGGGCTATGACTTATTGTTCATTAGAGGGATCAATGGTACTTAAGGAGGCAAAACAGTAATTTTGGTCCAGCTGTACTTACGAGCAATTTTTGAAGGGTCATCGTGTTGTTGACTGGTTATATCCAATGAACACAGAAATATATCTGTAGTGCGATGAGTGCAGTTGCCGATCTCTTGGTGGAACGACCGACAGTTAATGGATGTTGGATAATTTAATTAAAGGAGTTTAATTGATTATCTAAGTACAATTGGAGCTTCAATCTACATGTTCATAAGGTCCCAATTAATTGAGGGATTGATTATATATGATATAATTACTATAATGTATTTGATACATAATAATATAAAGTTTATTTTGAGAGGAATTAAATATTTGGATATGATTCAAATATTAATTGTATAGATTAAATTCATATAATTAAATTTAGTGTAAATGTGATTTATATTAAATATCATAAATGATTGAGAGAATACAAACTATAGATTACATTATATTTAATACAATATAAAACTACTGGTTATATGTCATATTTGATATAACATACCTATCTATCTATCTATCTATCTATATAATAATAAGATAGTTATTATATATATTTTATTTATAAAATTAAATTAAATTTTAATTAAAATTTTAAAATTAAAGGGAGGGAATTACAACTTCCCTCTCCTTAATTCTCTAAAAAGACATGTAGAGAGGGAGTTACAAGATCTTGACCCTCTTTCTTGCTTCTGAAGCAGAGTGTGTTTAGTTTTTGATCTCTATGTGAAAGAATACACAAAAAACTCTTTCCCTCTCAAATTTTCTCTCCCTCTCCCAAAAAACCAAATAAGCCCACAACTCTCTCTGTAATTCTCACCCCTAAGGAGAATACAAGAGGCTCATTTGTGGTGGTGTCTACGTTGATGTTTGTTTTTGTATGGGACCTTTAATATTAATATTGTTGTTTTCAAAACTTATTAGAGAAATATTGTTGTTTTGAAACTTATTAGAGAAATATTGTTGTTTGGCTAGAAGTCGAGGGTTGAGGATTCGACTAATGTAGAGGTTGAACGTTGAGAACTCGACAAACAAAAAAAAACTTGGAAACAATACGTAAATTAGGGTTGTCGAGGGTTGAAGTTTCGACATACATAAGTCGAAACTTCAACTCTTGACAAGGAAAAGGAAATTTCGCTAGTTTTGACATACATAAGTCGAAACTTCAACCCTCGACAAGGAAGATAAGTGGGTGAAGTAGATTGTAAGAGAGAGCGAGGTTGTAAGAGGGAGCGAGATTGTAGGAGAGAGCAAGATTGTAGGATGGGACAATCTCCAACGTTATGGAATGTATGCGTCTCGCTCTCTCCTACAATCTTGCTCTCAATCTCACTCTCTCTCACAATCTCGCTCTCTCTTACAATCTCGCTCTCTCTTACAATTCAAAATTCTGTTATTGTTGTTATTTTTCATTAATGATTACTAGCTTTTTTTTTTCTCCTATTCGTCATGTGTATATTATATATATAATATATATATATATATATATTTCTATGGAAAGTAAATAAATTTATTGTATATTCAATTTTTTTATTATAAAGTTGTACATTATTCTTTTAATTAACTTGTACATCATTTTTTTAATTAAGTTGTACATTATTCTTCTAAGTAAGTTGTACATTATTCTTTTAATTAAGTTGTACATTATTCTTTTAATTAAGTTGTATATTATTCTTCTAATTAAGTTGTACATTATTCTTGTAATTAAGTGTACATTATTCTTCTATTAAGTTGTACATTATTCTTCTAATTAAGTTGTACATTATTCTTTTAATTAAGTTGTACATTATTCTTCTAATTAAGTTGTACATTATTCTTTTAGTTAAGTTGTACATTATTCTTCTAATTGAGAAACAAATATTTTTTTAATTGAGAAATAAATATATTTTTTTCAGATCATGGCTTTAAACCCAGGACCTTTGATTCCGATGTTTTGTATGACCAGTCCATTCATCGATCATCTGTTGTATGACGAGATCGTACTACTGGAGAAATATCTTACAGGCATCGAGAGGTAGTTCTCCAGTGCACTATCCTGTTCCACCCTCGAATACTATCACTATTGTACACATCTGGATTCTATGGGGTTGTCAGATTAGGATTTATTCAGTTGGACTGACATCTGATCACAGCCTTGGTCGAGAGATGGAGGCCCGAGACGCATACATTCCATATGTTTGTTGGAGAGTGCACTATTACTCTACAAGACATAGAAGTGTTGTTGGGGTTACCTGTTGACGGTGAGTCGGTTACCAGAGTGATGTATGATGACTGGTTAGAAGTTTGTCAACTATACCTCGGTGCGATCCCACATGTCGACAAGATTAAAGGTTCGAGGTTAAGTTTATGGTTAGGAAAACAATTTCGTGAGCTCACAGATGATACAGACGAGGAAACCGCCATAAGATATGCGCGAGAATATATACTACAAATGATGGGTGGAAGTCTGTTTTCAGATAAATCAAGTCATTTTGTTCACTTGATGTTCCTGCCATTGTTAGCTAACCTCCATGATGCGGGGCGGTATTCGTGGGGTGGAGCATGCTTGGCTTGGTTGTATAGACAACTATGCAAAGCAACAAGACCTGAGGTTCGAGAGATTGCCAGACCTCTTATACTTTTGCAACTATGGACTTGTGAGCGATTTCCAACAATGGCTCCACAGCTACAACATGTTAATGACGTTCAGTTAGTTGGACGAGCCTACCATTCTCGATATGTTGTTTTAATTCAATTTAATTTTTATATCAATGATCTAGTTAATTTAAATTCTAAATTATCAATTTAAAAATTTAGGTGGAAAAACAAATTTTGTGTGACTAGGACAGCCACACATGTAGTCAGCCGGTATAGATACATATTTGATCTGTTTCAACCTGAACAGGTACATTACACTAAACCTAATTGATTATTTTATTCACATTTTTATTGTACTTGTCTTTAATATTCTCCAATATAATATTTTGTATTTCAGGTTATTTGGGAGCCGTACAAAATTATTATGCATACTTTGCCCTATTTTTGTACGAATGGTCAAAACATATGGCGGACGATGAGTCCTCTCATATGTTTTCACATTGGTGAGTGGCATCTTCCTGACAGTGTGATGAGACAATTCAGTTTTCAGCAGCTCCTATTCATTATATGTACATATGGCAGACGATGAGTCCTCTCATAGTCATTATATGTACAATATACCTATTGTTCCTCCACTAGCTCCTAGACGTAGAGGACCTGTTCGGGAAGAGGACGAGTTTGATGCAGTTGCACATAATGTGGAAGATTTGCCCCCTTTGATGCAGACGCAGAGTCAAACTGATTATGTTAGTCCGATGATGATGATGCCAGCATTTGGTTCAGGACATTATGACTTAGAGGTCTTTCGTCTTCATACGTGCATGGACATGGTTGGGGTCGTGGAGAGTATAATGAATATTTATATTATGAAGCGCCTGCAGAGGTACCAGAGCAACATCAAGAAGAACCCGAGCAACCTCAAGTTCGAAGTCGACGACGACAACCAGCTCGAAATCTACGACGTTTGCCTTGTGGGACACATTGATTTTTGTAATTATTTTTATATAAATGAGATATTTAATTTACATTTTTTTATTTTTATGAGATATTATTTTTTTAATTTATTNATTTTGATATAGAAGATGTCACTGACATAAATAATAATATCATATAGTCTAAATCTAAAAAGTTAGGTAAAAAAAACTTCAATATTCAAATTTACATATTTTAGATAATAATTTGGGGACATAATAAATCAAATCAACACTCAAAACCTTCACATGCAAGTCTATAAATAAGACTGTATTATTGATATAAAGAACTAAAATTTTAATCACAGTAGTGAGGTCAATAGTTTAAAAGATTTTACAATAATGATTTTGGATTCCTTTTGTACATTTGGTACCAAGATTTTGATGGAGTTTTTTTTTTTCTTTTTTTTTTAAAAATTATAAATAATAAAAAAATATTTTTAGAAATTATTTTTATAAAATGGAAAATTAAAAAAGAAAGAAAGAAAGAAAGAAAGAAAGAAAGAAAGAAAGAAGAATGTGGAATGTGTAATAATTAAAAAAAGAAAATTTGTACGGATATCTCGCTCTCAAACTCTCGCTCTCTTTCAAAATCTCGCTCTCTCTCTTACTCTTCCCTCTTTCGTTCTCTCCCAATACAAAATTATTTTTAACACATCAAATAATTATGAGTGTTATGAGGAAGGTCTCCGGAATGAGAAAAGTCTTCAGAATGAAGAAGGTCTTTCGTTCTCTCCACATCAAATAATTATGAGGAAGGTCTCCGGAATGATAATTAAACAGACTCAATAATAATGTTAGGGCAAGGTCGATGGTTCAAAGTTCGACGTGCAAATGTAAAGCGAAAAGGGAAAGTTGAGGATTCAAAATTCAACCTATCTAGGTCGAATCTTCAACCCTCGACTTATTTTAAAAAAATAATAACAACAACAATATTTTCCTAAATAGTTTCTAAAAGGACAATATCCTTTTAATTTTTCCTTTTGTATGAAGAGTTTATGACCAATTGGGAGGAAATTCGTGAAGAATTGGTTCTTCAAGGGTAAGTAATTCCCAACTTTAATTTCCCTTAATCTTTCTGTTTAATCTCTAAAAGCATGTTGTAATTTCCTGTAAATTTTATAATTTTTGTTTCTCTATTTTTAATTCTTTGTGAGATTTGAAAATTGGGACCGCTCCCGCTTTCGCTATTGACCTCACAGTCCTTTAATGCCTATGCCTATGTTTAGGATATGCACTTTTGTCTCGATAGAAAGGCTAACATGTTCACCTAGTGAGCTCAGTAGTGGATTACTTACTAAGTATTTTTATACTCACAATTTTCTCTATATTTTTTTAGGTAAAGGAATCTGTGACCAGGCCTTAGGACTTAACAATGCTTCCACATATGTTTTTCTTATGTTTGCAAATTTTAGCTCTGTGATTACACCTTTAAATTATTTGAATATTTCATTTGTTTTTTTAATTTACTTTTAATTAAAGTTAGGGGTATCCCGAACAGAGATTTTATGTCCTTTTAATAGGTTTGATAATAAAGATTTATTTTATTCTTTTAAATTTAGTCAAATTTTATGAAAATTTTGTTTTTAGACTTATTTCGTGCATATAGATGATGCGGAAATCTCAAACCGTCATAATGCCATTTTTTAAAAAAATTTAAAAATTTAAAAATACTGACATGCATATATAGCAATTGAGTTATGGTTTGCTCGCGATGGCAATAAATGCAATGCTTAAACATTATTGCACAGATCCTAACTATAAAATAGAGACATTGCATATTTATTGGACAAAATTTGATGACTCGATGTGAGAAATGACATCGCTAAAGGTGAGTAAAATAATTTTTTTTTTGGAGTACAATAATGTTTTTTTTAGAAAAAATGGACCGAAATAATGTTAATAGAATAATTGCGAGTAGAATGAGCATATAATCAACCCTCTTTGCCACTTTATTTCATCTCGCCCCTATTTGGTATGTCATAACCAAAAATAGTTCCATTTTTTAAAATGAAAAAAGGTTAATATTTATTTCAAAACGAACTTTAGAGTTTTTAGCAATTTATATCTATCCAATTCCTTTTATTGGAAGTATGATTAAAACGAAAATGTTACCCAAAATCGTACTGCGAGGAAATGGAAAATAACCTAATCCCATTCCCAAAATCTAAGTCCTCCTGAAGCTGATCCGTCCCTTCCGCGAGATCTCAACGTGGATCCCACTCTATGTCTCTTTCATGGAGTCCCTGTCAGCTTCATTTATGATCAACCTCCCAAGGAGACATTGACAGCAGGTTGCAGCAGCTACGTGGGCACCATCGGTTTTCAACAACGCACCGTAGGTGTTCGACGAAATGTCTCATTTGACAAATTGAATCCCATGAACAATCAGAATCACGTCAACTGGAATACAACTTCTGGAAGACACCCAGATATCAGAAGATGTGGAGACGAGTGGCTTCAGTTTCTCATTTCACGTTTGCCCATAAGTCCATTGTCAACAATAAGGTATTTACATCTACTCTGATCTCTCGAGTCAGCTAGTAATGGGCGGCTGTTGTCAATTCGTTGATTGCTATTTACGTTTATGAACATGTACTTTGAGAGGCTAGAAATGTTCCAACCCCTCTTCACTTTCTTCCGAGAACAACTTATTTCATTCACGTATTTGGGTTTTGATTTGAAGAATAATGCCTCCTCTGTACGCTGAAAATGGGTAGTTCTTACAGCCATACGCATTCTTCTTTCGAGTTAAAAGCGTTTGACATAATTCACTTTCTATCTTAGCGAACTGGGAAGTCTTTCTTGTAACCTTCGTTGCTTTTGGTTGGTGTGGATTGCATATTCACTCATTCTTTCGTAACATCAATTTTGTTGGCTGGAAGAACCTCTCGCAATAGAGAACCGGAAAGAGACAAGCTTATATTTTCTTGATTATGTATTGGATGAAAATATTTCCCTATATGTTGACTGTTGAGTTAAAGCTTAAACAATATTGGCTTCTCCAAGATCATATTTGCTTTGTGGGCCAGAATTTTTTTGGCATGTAGAAAGCTCGATTAAGTATATACGAGATGGATCTCAGCAATAACAGGAGAATGGATATTCATGTGAGGAGTCTGGTTGCACAAACTATTGCAGGCCATGTCTGTGCAGGATTTGACGTTGCTCAGTCGAGAACTTAGCAGATTATAAATGAGTGGGTTGAGATTGATTAGTTAGTAAAATGCTAATATAGATAAATTGGGAAATTTTTAGAGAAGGTGTGGACGACGCATTGGAAGTCATGTCCATGAAATCTTTTGATACCATATGCTGGAATGAAGCTCGTCTGACTTGGGCACAAGCAGGGTATTAGCAACCTTGACACCTTTGTCATATTCTTCGTTTCCTCTATATTTTTGGAAGTTTATGAATTCTTAGAATTCTATCGTTCACCATACTCCATTTCTCTAGTTTCATGAAATACATCAAACTGCAACTTGTGCTGTTAATTTGCCCCATATAAAAAATGTGCTCATTTTTCGTCTCTCAAATTTTATAACCAGTTTCACCTCTTTTATTGCTGTTACCAATGCAGGATGTTTGTAAATTCAAGTTTTGGGAAGCATTTACCACTGAAATACCCAGAAAGGTAATATATGCATTTTGTATCTCCTAGTTAACTTAACTTTGTAGATGTTTAACTGCTCAGATTATTTGTAGTTTCTTTATGTTTGCTTTAATTTTGTATCAACTGTAAAGCATGCACCTGAAGTTCTGTAGTTTCACTTTCTGTGGAAATGAACATTCAAACCTGTCATCTACTTGAGTCCTGAGTCCTGAGATCAGTAAAAAGCTAGGTGCAATATGAATTTGCTTTGCCCCTCACTATTGTCTCCGAAATCGTCATATCATGTTACAGTTTCTCTCTTTATCAAGTGGACCTGTGTGCCAGCAAATTTTTTTCATCTTATGCTGTGAAGAACTGAAAATTAATGGTCACACGTTGAAGCATCTGCTCCCACATGCAAGATTTAAATGCACGTCTGTGTTTATTTATGTCATTCTGTCTAATACATTTGGAGCAAAGTTTTAGATTGTTTTTAATTTGAGTGCAGGAAAAAGGTACCTTTCAAAGTGATAAAACACCATTCATAACTTTTGTATTAGGTAACGTTCACTGCTTTTTCCTCTTTTCCATTTTTGGTGACAATGAAGGAAGCTGTATTTATATTTGTGGTCAATATATATATAGTTTTTCATAATCTAGAAGGTGACTAAGAAGGCAAGGGAGAACACAAGTTTATCTGTTTTGAAGTTATTTTCCTGAAAGGTTTATGGCTCGAAGTATCTAAAAGTAAAGTGTCATGGCTCTATTAATGACATGTGATCCTTGCTTAGTCAATTTCAAACGTAAACCTCCATGTTTGTTTCCCAGTGGGGATTGTTCAATATTCCAATTAGGTATATTGATCTTTATCTTTGTAGGAAGCTGGATGAAAAGCTGAAAGAAATAGGGGTGTAATAAGTGTCTTTAAGAGTTGTTTAATTCATTGTCATCGCAGCTCCTAGTTGGAATAATGACACACCAAAAAAAAAAAAAAAAAAGGAAAAAAGAAAGTATAGTTTAGACCATCTGTTATTACGCAAGTTGTTAGTTAAAAATTTTATATAACTATTGGTGGAACTATCGATTTTTTTGAGAGGTTAATAAATTTTTGTATGATGTAAATAAACATTTAAAAAATAAAAACCCATAATTTATAATAGCTAATAGTTTGAAGAAGTTACATTTCTGAATATTCAAGAGAATGATTAGTAGTTGCTGATAAATTTAGTACACATTACTGAACACCTGCTAATAAGAGAATATTTTCCTATTATATTAGTTGAAATAGATAAAATATTCCAGGATACCGTAAATGTCAAATTTTTATGCCTATAGTACTCATTAAACAAAATGGGATGTCAGGTAAGATGTATGTGAATATAAAAAACTAGTGTCGTAAAGTAATGCAATAATAATCCATCGAGGTTCCATAATTGTTCACCTTCTCTATCTTCAGCTCTCATGGATTTGCTTGAATAAATGGTTTTAGTAAGTAACGAAAACAACAAAATGAAGAGAACGAAGAATGGAAATTAGGGGAAATTACATGAATGACCAAGTGCTTCAATTTTGTTTTATGCAGTGAAATGGAAACATAACAAGTATTTATAGGTAAATAAAAAGCTAACCACTATACTACTAACCTTAAGATTTCCCACTAAGCCATTAGACCACACCACATTCTAACTAATTAGGAGCCACTATCCTAATTAAAAGCCACTAACATTAATGTAAAGAAAAGGACTAATTTACTTGGTTTGCATTAATTTTTAACAGAAAAGACTGAAGAAAATATTAATTTTCAATGATATGACCTAGATGGCACATATAAGGCCTGCATATCCTAAAAGTGGCAATGTTTTCAGGTGGTCCTGGAAGTGGTAAAGGTACACAATGTGTGAAGATAGTTGAGAACTTTGGATTTACACATTTGAGTGCTGGAGATTTATTAAGGAGGGAGATAGCTTCTAACAGTGCAGATGGGTAATTATGCTTTGTTTGCCTCATCGAGAAAATGTTCATATTTTTCTAGCATCTGATGATGTCTGTTGATTGCGAATTTCCATTTTCAGCACCATGATTCTCAACACTATTAAGGAAGGAAAAATAGTTCCTTCAGAATTGACTATCAGACTTATTCAAAAGGAAATGGAATCCAGTGACAATTATAAGTTTCTCATTGATGGGTTTCCACGGAGTGAGGAAAACCGGATAGCATTTGAACAAATTGTGAGTTTCTTCTATACTCTTTCCATCAAGTTCTTTATTTCCTGTAGTGAAAATGTTTTTCCTTTAAGAACTATGTGAAACAAATCAACACTGAGGTCAACGAGAGAAAATCTCAGATTCCACATTTTTTCAATTTAACATATATGCTTCAGATACCTGCTTGGTGTATAATACAATTCTGTCATTCATGATGCAGATCGGGGCAGAACCAGACATTGTACTCTTCTTTGACTGCCCAGAAGATGAGATGGTGAAGCGGGTGCTCAATCGTAATCAGGTAGCTGACATGTAGTCGATCTTTCCTGCATCCAAATTGTTATCATGATTAGTATCTCAAAATGACATATTTTGCAGGGAAGAGTTGATGACAACATTGACACAATCAAGAAAAGGCTGAAAGTTTTTGCTGCATTAAATCTTCCTGTAGTCGAACATTATCTGGAGAAGGGAAAGCTTTACAAGGTATTTTTGGTTGAGTTTTGAACTCAAATCCTTCTAGTGTTGGAGCCTTGCTGCTATTAAATGGATGCTATCTTTCACTTGCCGTGACCACGTTTTTAATTTATTATTTCCTTCTTGTGCAAACTTGTTGTTTGGGCTTATCGTATACAAATTTAACCGGAAAAATGTTGCAGATAAATGCAGTTGGAACAGTGGATGAAATATACAAACAAGTTTATCCAGTTTTTGCATCATTCAATTTTGAGGTATTTGGTTTCTGTTTCCACTTTTCAGTTCTTCTGTTTTCCACACAAGTATTTTTGTATATGATTGGCGTGCATGTTTTAGCAGTAAAAACCTTTTAAACTCGAACCTTATAGAATCCAATTTGCTCCTATAATCCGTGCTTTCAGTTATGATATCGACCAAGTGCTGTAATCAGTTGTTGATCAGCTCCCAAATGTTGTTTAATCACTTGTAAGCCATTAATTTTGTTCAGCAGCAGGTAAGAGCATGAAAAGTGTTGATTATAATCGCCTTATGTCATGGATAACGTGGAGCATGATCTTGGTTTGTGCTTGGAGTACTCTTCATTTCAGTTGAAGATCACTGTGAGTTCATTTCCTGATTACTAATTTTCTTCAAGAATGTAATATAACTGAACACATCAAGTACAGCATTGGGAATTTCTTCTATTTATAGGGTCCAAAAAGTTATCTCATTACTCTTTTCTTTTATTTTTTCTTTCTTAAGAAAACAAAGAAAAACCTGTTTGCTACATATTCTTGATCTCAGCAGGTGGCATATGTTCCCCAACTTCAGATGGAGGGAATTCTACACACACAACTAATAAATATGTTTAGGAATGAACACGTCGTCGAAAAATTGATAAAATTAGTGGAATTACTGGCAAGAATATGAGCTAAAAGGTGAAGGATGCTGAGTGAGTTGTTCATTAGAAGTGAGGGAAAGGAATAGAAAGAATCACTCACTAGAAGTGGCAAATGAGAGCCTAGTTCAACTAATTGAAGCATATCTTGTTTGAATCTTCCCACTTTATTTCATTTAATCTTTAATTTTCAATTGCGTCAACTAGATTTATAAATTAATAAAAAATTGTAAATTCGAGTTAAAATTATAATTTTTAAAGTTCATAGATCAAATAGACACCACACTATAGGGATTAAATTCGTAATTCTATGAATCATTCAAAAATTTTACACAGTTCATAGACATAAATCTCAAAATTTAAGGGTTAAATTTATAGTTTAAAGTTTAAACTATCATTTAAGAGATATTGGTATGAAAAGTGATGAAAACTTTTCAAAATTTGTCTTTTTGATTTCAAGAAATGGGTTTTTCCCCTCCAACTGATTGAGTTAAATTTGTAATTAATCTATCTTTTAAGTAATGAAACCATTTAATATATTTTTTTCAATTTTTTTTTTCCAAACCGACAATTGAGTATTGTAGGTATGATTTTACATGTATTCGAGGACTCAAATCTTTACTTTTTGATTGAGAGTATATCTCTAAATAATTCTTAAAGATTAATATTAAAAAATTGAAAATTTATGAGTACTAGTTAGGTCACTAAAGGAAAAATTATATTAAAAAGTAATAATTTGCGATTGAATAATTGGGTGGAGAGATGAAACTTGGGCTCCCAAGTATTTTTCAAAAACTAATTGAACCCAATTTTGTTGGCATAAAAATTACGATAGGTTGTGGCCTGAGAGAACGTATGAAACCAAACCCCAAATGAGCGCTTGGGAACCGCCATTTTGCCTCTTCTTCTTCAACTGTTTGTTTGCCCAATGCTGATTTCATTGCAACTGTCAATTTCACCCTCAACTTCGCTTCTTCTCTTCTGTTCTTCTAAACCCAAGAAATCCAAGAAAGAGAGAAAGAAACTTCTTCACCAAAAACTTCTTCGCATAAGCAAAGCCCAAGAGAACACCGATCTCCCCTTCCCTAAATCCTCATCAACCCCTCTCTTAATCCACCCCAAACCCTTCTTCCAAACCAAAATTCAAGCCCTTGATGCTCTTCTCACTGACCTTGAAACTTCCGTCGACAATGGCCTCCTCTTTGATCCTGAGATTTTCTCTTCCCTTTTGGAAGTTTGCTACCAGTTACGATCCATCCACCATGGTATTCGGATTCATCGCTTAATACCCACCAATCTTTTACGGAGAAATGTGGGTGTTTCTTCTAAGCTTCTTCGTCTGTATGCTTCTTTTGGGTACATGGAAATTGCACACCAGGTGTTTGATGAAATGACTAAACGTAATGTCTCTGCATTTGCTTGGAATTCTCTTATTTCTGGATATGCTGAACTTGGTCTTTATGAAGATGCTCTGGCGCTTTACTTTCAAATGGAGGAAGAAGGTGTTGAACCTGACCATTTCACTTTTCCTCGTGTGCTCAAGGCCTGTGGTGGCATTGCGTCGCTTCAAATTGGAGAGGCAGTACACCGGCATGTCATTCGTTCAGGCTTTGCTGGAGATGTCTTTGTCCTCAATGCTTTAGTTGACATGTATTCCAAATGTGGTAGCATTGTAAGGGCTAGAAAAGTTTTTGATCAGATTGTCTGTAAGGATACAGTTTCTTGGAACTCAATGCTCACTGGTTACACACGCCATGGGCTTCTCTGTGAGGCATTGGACATCTTTGATCAAATGATTCAAGAAGGTTACGAGCCGGATTCAGTTGCTTTGTCCACCATTCTTTCTAACATTTCATCATTGAAATTCAGATTACACATCCACGGATGGGTGATCCGACATGGAGTTGAATGGAATTTGTCCATTGCTAACTCCTTGATTGTCATGTACGCCAACTGTGGTAAGATTAACAGAGCAAAATGGCTGTTCCAGCAGATGCCTCAAAAAGACAGTGTCTCATGGAACTCCATAATCTCGGCTCATTTCAATTCCCCAGAAGCTTTGACATATTTTGAAGTGATGGAAAGCCTTGGTGTTTTGCCAGACTCTGTAACATTTGTGTCATTGTTATCAACTTGTGCCTATCTGGGCCTAGTGAAGGAAGGGGGAAAGTTGTATTCTTTGATGAAGGGGAAGTATAGAATAAGACCAACCACAGAACATTATGCTTGTATGGTGAATCTTTATGGGAGAGCAGGGCTGATTGAAGAAGCTTATAGAATCATAACGAAAGCGATGGAGATTGAGGCAGGTCCGACTGTATGGGGGGCGCTGTTGTATGCATGTTATCTCCACAGCAATGTAGATATCGCCGAGATTGCTGCTGAAAGACTCTTTGAATTGGAGCCAGATAATGAGCTGAATTTTGAGCTTTTGATGAAGATTTATGGCAATGCCGGGAGATCGGAAGACGAGAAGAGAGTGAAATTAATGATGGCGGAACGAGGACTGGATTCGTAAAGTCGATAATATGTGAAATCTATTCACACACATGGATGGTTGATGAATTCATCTTGATAGATATCTAGTTTAGCGTGAAGTTAATTTGAGAATTCACAGAGTTGGGAATGGATTGTACTGAGAGTAAAGCAATCAATTCCAGGTTGGTTTTTTTCCACTCATTTTCCATTCTTTCTTGGCTCTTTATAAGCTACTGGGTGGATTTTGAAAATAGAGAGTAGCTAATCTCAGTTAGGATCCACAACCCAAGCTAGTTTCTTTGGCAAATCTTCTTTCAAGAGTTACCTGGTAGTTTTGATTTCTCACGTGTTAGACACAAAATTGAAATTTTAAGATTTTTTTTTAGACATAAAATTTAAATTTTATATCTAATAGATCAATTGAATTTTAATTTTTTTAAAAAAAAAGTTATGAATTTGGCAAAGAACTATTACATACAAATTGAGAGTCCAAAGACCTATCATACACAAAATTGTAAATTCAGAGACTTATTAGATAGTTTTACCTATTTACGAGACTAATTGACTAAGGGTCTATTTGGTAGGAAATTTAAAAACAAGGAATCCAATGAAAAAATAGTTGTATTTCATGTTTTCAAATATGTATTTGGTAGTAGATTCAGAAATTAAATTATAATTTAAATAATTATTTAAAATGTCTTTGATACTATATTTATAAATCATAAAAATAGTTGTAGTTACCTACTAAATATTAATTGATAATAAATTAATTTATATTTGAACATGTTTTATGTTTGAAAGAGTTGTATAATTATTATTTCATATTATTATATACATTATATAATACATATTTTAATTTTCAAAAAATGAATTAAGTTTATAACATGACATATTATAATTCTAAATGTTTTTATCTTTATGTAATATAATTTTGTATTTTAAAATTCAAATTCAAAATTGGGATACAATAAAAACATAGAAACGTTGTTTTTAAATTTGTACTGTTTTCAATAAAGATATCAAAAATAAAATTCAGGTAGTTGGTCAAATAAATAAACTAATAATGACATAAAACAGAATCTGAATTGTTAATCAAATATCCTAAAGGAAAATTATTTCAAATGGTAAAACTATTGAAAATATTTACAAGATATAACAAGATTTTAGAACTATCAATAATAGACGTTGATAGACACTAATAGACTTCTATCAGTGTCTATCAATATCATTGATAGAAGTCTATCAGCTTCTATTAATGTCTATCATTGATAGTTCTAAAATTTTAGAATATTTTATAAATATTTTGATTTATTTTTGTATAGTTAAAAACAACCCTATCCTAAACTTGTAATAGTTTAACCAATATTGTAGTTTCAGTTATGAATTTTGAATATCAAAATAACTTTTGGTGATTACTTAACATCTGATGGATAAAGATTTAAAACGATAAAGGGACTCTATTTTTATTTCTTTAGTTCAACAATAATGGATGTGCATCAAATTTATAAATGGGAATCAAACAGCACATCATAAAAGAAACTTAAACTGATGTCAATTTATTATAATAATAATAATAATTTGCAATTAAACAGCATAATATATAAATAGAAGAAAGAAACATTATGGAACCGATCTTTAAAAACGCAAAACGCCGACTGTAGTGTTGACGGCCGGCTGCCGACAGCTCCACCAAAGTAGGAGATTTTAACTGAAAACCAAACGTCATTCAACTTCTCCTCCACCTTTCAAATTTAATTTTACTTTAACTTCAAGTTTACTCTTACTTTACATTAAAACTATTGGGTCATTTTTTTACTATTATATTTATTTAGTCATTAAATGATAAAAAAAATTCAGCCTCGATCAACTTTTGATTTTGATTTTAATAAGTCTTCATGATCAATTTTATTATTTAACATTCAAAAATGATATGTAGTTGAATCAATTAGTGATTATCTGGTATGACATGATAATATATAGACGTGTTCATTAAAAATAGACTTCAATTTATCATCTCCTCAAGTTCTTTAGTATGTATTGTATTTAGTTGATATATTCTCTTATACGATACCATACATACTATCAAGTCCAATGAACTTGTCAAGTCAATTTTTGGTTTATAGGTCGATAGATGCAACATCAATTTTGCTGTGTGAACAATATATTTTAAATAAAATAAAGAGTTTTTTTTTTTTTTTGGTCAATAAAGTTGTGTAGTTTTCTAGATTTTTCTGAAAACCAAATTTTATAAATGAATTGTTTTAATGATTTAGAGGACACGTCACAAGATATTTCTATTTACACAAACCCAATAATTTGAATGAGAGGGTCCATATATGATTATTACGAATGCAACTTATCTATAGTTCTGCCCCCTACAAAAGCTACTCACTTCTTTTTTCCCCCTTTTTTTTTTTTCGAAAAATCATTTAATTCAGCCTTCGTTTCATATATTTTTTTCTAGGTGAGTATCCTTGAATCGGAGTCAATTTATAATTCAATGAATAAAGACCCATATGTTTATTAAGTTGAAGACTAAGAGCTCCATCTTTGCATTTGTTTTAATTTTTTTTATTTATTTCTAAAAAAAATATCTCTCTTTTTTTTTTAAAAGAAGAGATTTACTTTACTAGTTGATGTAAGAACTCGTTTGAATTGATTTGAGAAAAAATTGTTTTAAAAAAAAATCATTTTTATTTAAACACATTTGATAAAAGCTTATTAAAATACATTTGAAACTATTTCGAGTATTTATCAAGCACTCCAATTTCTTCCAAAATAACTTTTTTAAAAAAAATTAAACATTTAAAAATATATTTCAAATACACTCTAAATATATTACTTAAAGGCATTTGTATCATTTAAGGATATTTTTTAAAATTAAAATATTATTTTGGTTCTTATATTTTGAAGTTCGTTCAATTTTAGTAAAAACCAATATTCTTTATATACAGACACTATTTCAACTATACTTTTTTTTCTTTTTTTTTTTTCTTTTTGACGATTCTAAGGATGAGTTGATTTATGTTTGGCTAGTTCTTGGACTAAGAAGGCAATGTCCATAAGGTCCCCTTCAAGTGCAATGATAGTGTTTCATTTTTTTATTGTCCCATCTTATACTTTTAATTATCTAATTTTAGTTTTTATTATTTCATTTATTCAAATTTAACTTCTATACTTTTAATAAATTTTAAAATTAGTATCTAATGCAAATTTTAAAATTAGTATCTAATGCTCATTTATTGTTAATTTTCTTCAAACTTTTTGTTTTAAATTAGAATTTTTATTATAACATTGGAGAACACATTTCCATATTGTATTTCCTTTGCGTGAAAATTATTATTACTATTTAATCAATTTTGGTAAAATTTATAACTTTGTTTAGTTAAATTTAGGATTGTTTTTAAATATAGAAAAATAAACCAAAATATTTACAAGATATAATAAAATTTTAGAATTGTCAATGATAAACACTGATAGACTTCTATCAGTGTTTATCGATATCATTGATAGAAGTCTATCAATGTCTATCATTGATAGTTCTAAAATTTTTCTATATTTTGTAAATATTTTCAATCGTTTTACCATTTGAAATAATTTTCCTTAAATTTAAGATTTATTGAAAGTATATGAACTAAGATTGGACAATTGAAATTATGATTGAAATTGAACAAACTTCAAAATATAAGGATTAAAATGGTATTTTAATTTTTTTTCGTTAGATCAAATTTTCTAGACATTTTGTTAGTATAAAAGGTTAATGTTACGTAGAAAAAATGTAACTGAAAATAATTCTACTTGTCGAATTGAACGTAACTCAACTAGCATAAAACTTATACAAATCAACTTTTAGATTAGAGGTTTGATTTTTCCATCCACGTATTATAAAATAATAACAATAATAAATTATTTTTAAAAAAAAGAAAAAAAAACTCAATAAAACTCTATCTTCTCTCTCTCTTTTTTTTTTTTTTTTTTTTTTCATTCTCTCCCCATTTGCTCGGTAGGACTATCTATTATAGATTTTCCAACCTAACAAGTCTTTTCTCCTTTTTTTTTCAAAGCCTCCCGAGAAGAGAACAAAGTTGTTCATAATCTTGCATCTTTAGTTTCCTCTAGTAAGTATTTTTTAGTTTGAAAGGATATCTTTCCAACTTCTATTCTCTCCCTTATTCTTAAAAGGAAGTGAGGTGTTGTGACTTGACTTGGTGCATTTTTCGATTAATGAATCTCATTTTTTTTAAAAAAAAAACAATAAAAGTTAACTTTTATAACTGAATTTAAGATTTATTAAAAGTACATCAACCAAAATGAAATAAAACCCAAAACACATGGACTAAGATGGCATTTTAGTATTTTTTTTTTTTTTATTTAGCAGAAAATTATAATGAAGATCTTTATTTACTTGTATAATTTTAACAATAAATTTATTATGACAACATTCAAAATATCTATAACTATTATATAAATGTATATTTGGTTTAACTTTCAAGTGTTTAATTTTGAAATAAGTTATTTTAGAAAAAAATTAAAGTGTTCGACAACCATTCAAAATAATTTTTAAAATCATTTCAAAGTATATTTTAAACAAATTTAAATAATAGTGATTTTTTAGAAAATTATTTTTTTCTTTAGTCAATCCAAACAAACTCTAAATCACATTAGTTTGTTTAGGGTAATTTTGGAATTAACTAGAAAAAAATGTTTTTGAAAAATTCATTTTCATTTAAACACTTTTGATACACATGTATTTTGGAAACTATTTTTCAAAATGGTTTTTATATTTGATTTTTTATATATTAAAAGTATTTTTATTAATATGTCGATGGCGGTAGTGGTTGGAGTTCGTCGGCGACAATCACTGAAGATGGAGTCCAAAGGTTGGACAGTGGCGGTTGTCGGAGGTGTGGGCAAAGGTGGTCGAAGATGATTGTTGGATGAGGTGGCCAGAGGTTGGGCGGCGACAATTGCCGAAAGTGTTGGCAAGAGGTGGTGGTCGGAGATCGACCAACTACTGCTGGTGGGAGTGATGGCCCAAAGGTTTTTCGGCAATCGTCGAAAGTTGTGGCTTAAGTTTCTCAAATTAGGGAGAGACTAACCATTCTATTTAAAATTCATTATTTTAAAAATTTGTTTCAAGTGTTTATCCTAAACCAATTTATCTTATAATTTTTTTTTTCTAGAATCTATTTTGAATGGTTACTAAATACTTGATTTTTTTTTAAAAAAAATAATTTGTTTTCCAAACACATCCTTTGCAAATTCTATACTTACAAACATGGTTTCAAATATGCATAGCCTCTACTCTATAAAATCTGAATTCTAACCATATTTTGAGGTCTTTTTAAATATAAAAAAAAATATTTAAAAATATTTAAATTTTATAGTAAAAAGTTTTAAAAATACAAAATTTTTTTAAATTTTTTTTTTGCCATAAAGTGAATATTTTTTAGATTTTTATATTTATAAGAATTTCACTTATAAATATATCATCCATTTTTAGTACATTGCTATGGTTGATTTTCTTTGCAAGCTACAAGAATAAAAGAATGAGGTTTTTTTTCTTGAATTTTGTAGTGAAAGAAAATCGAACCATCAGAATGTACATAATTCTTCTGTGAAAGAATAATAAATTTTAGAGTTTTCCTTTAAGGCATCCAAATATGGCCATAACCATCCTCACCCAATTAATTTTGAAGCAAATATACATAATTTTTCCAAAAATGTGAAAAATCTAATTGGGATGGGCACATGAAGAGTTTATCATTCAACACAACTTTCATTTATTAATTGGGGCCTTGGACAACTTGAGCCACATTTGGAGGATTTATTTTATTTTGATTCGATAGAGTTTTTCTTCAATTTGAACTCAATTTAATCTATAAAGATGTTAATTACTATATCAAATTTGATAATGATTCAATGCATAAATACTTAATTTTAAAAAAATAAAAAATTGTTCGCAACCATGAGAAGATATTAATAGTATTATTCAAATTCATTTTATGTATTACACGAAACTTTTTTTAATTTTAAATAAAAATAAATTAAAGTAGAATTTCTAACATTTCTAGTTTTAAAACTACACTAAGATGGATTATTTTAAAGAAAGATAAGAAAACCCACAATAATTCCCTAAAAATTCTCACCTAAAGATTCTTTTTCCTTTTTGATCATATGTGGAATGAGAGAATCGAATCTCTCAATTTTTAATTTCGAGATTTATAATATAAATAGTTGAACCGTGTTCATTTAGGTCCACGAAAAAAGAATAAAAAAAACACATGATGATATAATAAATAAACTGAAATTAATATTATAGCAATGTATTTCTCATGTAAATTACAAAAATGAAAGAAAAAAATGACGTCATTAAAGGGTTTAGTTTTGATTATATTTTTCATTAGAGAAAAGAAACTACAAAAAGAGGACAAGTGAATCAAATTGTTAGAAATGTCCCGAAATAATTGGATTAATTATATTTGTTGGTAGATATGACCCAACATTAATACTACAGTTAGAAATAGAATAAGATTTTTATTTCGTTCTTTTCTTTTACTCCACAAATATTAATAATCATTCCTTCTCTCTTTAAAGAAAAAAAAATCAATAAGAAAAATAATGAAAAACATGACTGAAAAAAAAAGTGAAAGAAAAGCAAAGCATAAAGTATCAATAACATTATCATCCAAGTTTCAACAATCTATTTGACCCCAAAAAGGGAAAAACATCTTATTTTAACCAACAATTTATTGATAAATTAAAAAGGTTTACCGATTTTCGTAAATTGTTTTAAATATAAAATACAAAAATGTGTTAAATTTTTGACAAATTTTCACAGATGAAAAAAAAAGTCAAACTATTTATAGAAATAAAATAAAAAAAAAAAAATCGATACACACTGTTAGATTTTTATCAACGTCTATAAATTGAAAGAAGTCTATCATTGATTGAGAGTGATAGAAGTGTATCAGTGTCTAATTAAATTTTGATATTTTGTGTAAAAAATTTTTTTTTATTTTAAAAATCCTACTTAATTTTTTATATATAATTTTAAAGAATTGCAATAACTTTAATTAGGTATGGTTTCACTTCTTCTTGCCCTTATCACACCACTCCATTTGAGTCTTTACTTCTAGATTTTCAAACCCCATGTAAATAAGGAAGTCAAAAAAGGAAAAAGGCCAATTTAATATAAGCATATTTCAAAAATTGTCAATGGCTTTCAAATATTTCATTTATTCAGTAACACTTTTTCCTACGCATTTCAAATCTTAATTATATGTCAATTTTTTTAAACAAAAAAGAATTAGTTTCGAAAATACACGTTTTGCAATTATTGAAATTTTCTTAATGGCTCATAAAAGAATAGCAATAATAGAAAAAAATTGGTGTATGCATAATTTGTCATTTCCAAATTATATATGTAATGAGTTCAACAAAAATACAATTAAGAAAGATTCAAACCTCTCAAAGAAAAAAAAAATGATAACTTAATTGGTGGACGGTGTTTATATTTTTATGATAAATTCAAGGAAATAAGACAATTCTATTATTCTTTTTTTAAAAATTTAAAAACATAAACTTAGAATATTCGAGGATAAAATGTATTACTTAATCATCAAATTTTGTCCACCATACTAAAAATCTCATTTTCTCCATAATAAAGCTAGGCTTAATATTATGTGAAAAATTTAACATATTGACAAAAAAAAAAAAAAAAAATCGACATATCTCCAAAATTATAGCCGGTGATGGGGGAATATTTAAGGAAAAAAAAGTTGATTAGGGTTTTTTTCTACGTCAATTTCCCTCTCTCTTCTTGTGTTAAAAGACAATTTTATACAACTTAATTTTCAAGCTATCACAATTATTTTTTTTTTCTTTTTATACTATTTGAATTAAAAAAATCCTTTTATCTCTTTTTTATTAATATGAAGATGAGTATAATTGAAATGGTATAAATTTTATACTATCAACTTAAGTTGAAATTTGATTCTATATTTTATATAGGAAAATTGTATGGGGTGACAATTTAAATTTAAGGATTTACAATTGTGTCTTAAACTTTTCAAATGTTACAAATATGGCAAAAATTTCAACTTTTCCAAAAACAGAACAGTAGCGAAGGTGGAGGAAAAATAACGATGGTGGTAGTGTTGGGGGGGTCAGTGTGGCAAATGGAATGAGCCATGATTTATAGAGCTTGGTCGGTGCTCATGGATCGGGAATATCCATATTTGAACTTTTCAAATGTTTGTATTCAACTTTTTAACTTTTCAAACGATCTATGGAGCTACCCACCTTCACCATACCGTTGATTGCCAACCACGTCACTCGCCGATCACCAATTGTCAGTACGAGGTTCCTTTGCGATTTCCTCTCTGCGCGACAATCCTCACCTTTCCAACTTAAGGTAATATATACAGAAATCCTAATTAAATGAAAGTCCATTTAATTACAAAACTATCACAAGTCTTTCTTTGTTTAAATGTCCTTAAATTTAAAATACTTAAATAATTAGTCATTTTCAACCGTGTATCAATAGTATATTAAGTGTATTAGACTTGTTTTTTGCCATTTTTGTAAAAGTAATAAGTTTGTGTTATGAGTCTAATTTTTTAAACTTATTTTATCAAATCTTTTTAAAATATTGTTAAAAAATAATTTAAATAATATAAATATAAAATAAAATAAAATAATGTGAAAGCCGACAAAAGGATGAAATTTGATTGGCTCACAATATCTTACGACAACTAAGCTGGTTTGAGTAATGTCGGTAAGGAAAAAAATGTCCTTTCGGGATTTTTAAATATTTATATACTTTGAAAATTTGGACAAAAAATCATATTCCCATCTGCCCATTTACTTTACTTTGACTTTCCACCCCTTTTATGAAATGTATTTTCACCTTTTATTTTCTATTTTTTGAATTTTATTCAAAACTTTCTAATTTATATTTGTTTTCCTATTTTCATTTCTTTTTAACCACCTCTAATTATCTATCCATGATTGATTATCCCACTTTATTGAAAAACATAATCATACAATAACACCTATGATATAATTTATAAACGGAGATCTCTTACTTGTCTAAAAACGAAATATTCAATTTTATTTAGAACGATAGTAAATTAGTTTGACACATCAAAAGATTTGTCTTAAACGATATTTGATTTTATAACCAAAATTGTAGATTTTGACAATTTTGTTGCTTACATTAGAAGAATATGTCTCTATCTTTGATGTGATTTGCACTCTAAATGACGTCGTTATCAATTCAATTTTAATTGTTTAAAATTATATTTCCTCTATCTTCTTTAAAAAAAAAGAATTATATTTCTTCTTCTAAAATCATTTGAATTATTTAATTCAACGAATGAAAATTTGAACCTTTAATCTTTAAAAAAAATAATTATAATACATGTTTTAATTAGTTGTGCATGCTCGTATTATATGTGATTTGGTGTGAATGATTGATGTTCTATTTCACAAAACTCTTTTTTTTTTTTTTTTTTTTTTGTGCTTGAATTGAATGCGTGTATAATAATCAAGGCCAACAAGAGTAGTAAATAATTACTAGGATTGATACCAAATAGAAAACCTAAACAAGAAATGACTCTTAACAAATAATGCGGTGTACCATATATAAATTAATGCTTTGCATTAAAATAGAGATTGTGACATTATTGTATCTAAGTATAAGAATTCAAAAATATTTCAAAACTATTTTAAGAGAAAAGAAAACATAAATTGATACAGTTACTAGTACTGATATTTAAACTAAAGTGTACAGTATTTTCTATGAATTCTTTAATGATTTTCTTCACATCTTTTTTGGAAACAAATTTTATTCACAACTTCAAACAAAGCTCAGCCGGCATTACAAAAAGAGCTAAATTAAATAAAGTGAAATTGTTTGTCAAAACAAATTGTTTGAAATTAAAATAATTCATAATTACAATTTTTCTTTTCGTAATGCCAACAACATCCCTTACCATTCATAATTTGAAATTTTACTTTAAAAAAAAATTATAGCAATTACCAACTATGTAACATGCCATGGTATTAAGGGTGAAAGTCAATTTGGTTTCTTTAATTTTAGAATCAATTCAGAACCAAACCAAATTAAAAATGTCCAATATAGAAGAAATCGATGAATCAATTTTTATTTGGTTCAATTTATTCTCCGTTCTATTCTTGGTTTTGTGCATTTCTTTTTCCTTCTTCTACTAATTTTCGTTTTTGTCCGCTTTATTATGAATTGGATCTTTATGCTTTTTTCAAATTAAAAGTTGACTTTTTTTTTTTTTAATTTTGTTATATGTAGTTTTGGACCAGTAAAAGGTCAAAGGTAATAAACGAACAGAGAGAGTTACCTAACTCTGAAAACGGACCTGAGACTGACTAGGAGTAGGTCTGGGGGAGTTCCAACAAATAGAAGAAAAATGAATTGGGCTCAAAAGAAGCCACTTGGCCTTCCTTGACCTCGGAGGTCGAGGCTGAGGCTAACGTGGGCCTTTGTAGCTCAAGGGCTGCCTCACGTGCCCGATTTCAAAATAGAAGAAGAGAATAGATCTCCTTCTTCAAAAGGGATAAGGAAGACCTCTACAACTCAATTATAAATAGAACATGATAGTCCTATGGAAGGTAAGCTCTATTGGGGTTGATGTCCTAAATCTTGTGGTTTCTATAGTTTGTAATTGTATTGTACAAACATTTTATTTATTTAATAAAATCTGAGGTATTTGATTTGACATTTAGTAGCATTAACCCACAAAACCAATAAACAAACATCCACGGTTATCTTCTGTAACTTTAACATGTATGTAGAGACATACAAATGGATTGTGTTTAGGTGATAACCTGAAGGGTCTGTAGTAGATAGATAAGGCTAGGTACCTTAACCTGGTGACACTACGAATAGGACTCACTTTGTAGATATTACAATTGTTGTAAAGTGCTACAAATGATGATCCTGAGCATTCATGAGACTTACATTTCACCAGGATGACCATAGGTGACATTGTTGGGATTAGTGTCCTAAATCTCTTTGTAATCTCGTAGTTTGTAAACTTTGTATAAATATATTGTTGTTACGATCCAATAAACTAAGATTCGAGGTTATTTCATGTAATTTAAACAAGTATGTAGAGACATACAAGTGGATCTTGTTTAAATAATAACCTAAACGGTCTCTAGTAGATGGATAAGGTTGGGTACCTTATCCTAATGACATTATGGATACGACCCGCTTTATAGGTGTTACAAGTGTTGTAAAGTGCTACAAATGATCTGATCTTAATCATTCATGTGGAGATATGTGAGTGGGGGTATCCTATACAAAGAGTTTGTATAAGACCGGACCACAAAATGATTAGTTTCTTTATATAACGCCATTAATAATAGAGACTTACATTTCACTAGGATGACCATAGGTGACATAATCTGAATCCTGAGTGAGTTGTGAACTCTTGCTCATGCAGGCAATCCTTTGATTTGTATGGGTAAGAGTGGCTAGATTGTCAACTTAACAAGCCTACTATTTTGGGCATTCATCTAACTGGGGAGCTGGGAACACAGCTACACATGACAAAATTCACTCATTCCCTAATGTAAGGGCAAGTAGAAAAATTGTTCCCTTAAGGATTGATTCCGGGGCTTGAACATAATGGTCACACCCTCTCCTGGCCCGAGAGAGACTTGGTCATAGTTGAACTATGACTTATTGTTCATTAGAGGGATCAGTGATACTGAATGAGTTAGATGTAACTACAAAGAAAAAATGGTAATTTTGGCCCAGCTGTACTTACGAGCAATTTGTGACGGGTTATCACACTGTTGATGAGTTATATCCAATGGACACATAAATTTATCTATAGTGCGAAGAGTGCAGTTGTCGGTCTTTAGTGGAATGATCGACAGTTAACAGATGTTGTGTAATTTAATTAAATAGTTTAATTAATTATTCGAGTCGTTGGAGCTTCAATCTACAGGTTCATAAGGTCTCCTCTGTAGTTCAACATGGATTTAATTGAGATTTATTGGATTAATTTGAAGTGTTCGAATTAATTAAGGGAATTAATTATATATGATATAATTATTTAAATTAATTATATATGAGATATAATTAATATAATGTATTTGTAATATGAGAGGAATTCAAATACTAATTATATGAATGAGATTCATGTAATTAAATTTAATATAAATATGATTTATATTAAATACCATAAACAACTTAGAGAAATTAAATATTTGAATATAATTCAAATATTAATATATGAATGAGATTCATATAAGTGAATTTAATTTAAATGTGATTTATATTAAATGTCATGTATTGTTGAGAGAAAATACATCTATAGGATATATTGTATTTGATACAATATGTAACTATAGATTATGTGTTATATGGGATATAACATATAGTTTATATATAACAAGATTGTTATTATATGTATGATTATTATTAATTTAATTTTATTAAATTAATCTTAATTAATTAAAACGGGAGGGGGGGTTGTGTTACAACTTCCTTTCCCATTCATTTCTCTTAGTCATATATTTTTTTTTTTTTTTTTTTTTTTTTTTTTTTAGATTCATCTTCTTCCTGGAAAATATTGAGAGAAAGAGTTATCTCTGGAAAAAAACTCATAGAGAAGAAAATTTCTTCTCTTCCCTCTCTTCTTCTCCATTTTCTTTCCTTTCCCTCTTCCAAGGATTCAAGAAAATTCCACAACTCTTGTTTGAATCTTTTGTCCTAAGAATATACAGAGGGTTCTCAAGTGATGGTGTCCCGTTTGGAGAAGGAGATCCGTTCGTAATTTGTTCAAGAGATTCTTGAAGAAAGTGTTCTTCAAATATAAGGGTTTCTGAAACCCAAAGTTTTCCTTTATTTATTGCATGCTATAATTTATGTAAATGCATATTTTGTTCTTATTTTATTGTAAAACTTAAATTCAATGAAAAATGGAAATTGGGTCGATCTTGTTTCTGCTCAAGTATCTCTCCTCGGTGAGTTCCTTCAAACATAACCTGAATCCTGAGTGAATTGTGAACTTCTGCCTATGAAGGCAGTCCTTTGATTTGTATAGGTGAAAATGGCTAGTTCGCCAACTCAATATGTCTACCATTTTGGGGATTTGTCTGATTGGAGAGCTGGGAACAGAACTACACAAGAAGAAATTCAATCATTCTCTAATGTCGGGGTAAATAGATAAATTGTTCTCTTAAGGGCTAATTTTGGGGCTTGAACAATGTGGCACTACACCCTCTCTTGGCTTGAGAGGGATTTGGTCATAGTTGGACTATGACTTATTGTTCATTAAAGAGATAAATGATACTTAAGAAGTTATATGTAACTACAGTGGCAAAACAGTAATTTTGGCCCAACTATACTTACAAGCAATTTGTCAAGGGTCATCGTACTGTTGACTAGTTATATCCAATGGACACAGAAATATATCTATAGTGCGAAGAGTGCAACTGTCAGTCTTTAGTGGAGTGACCAACAATTAATGGAAGTTGGGTAATTTAATTAAAATTTAATGAAAGGAGATTAATTAATTATCCAAGCACCATTGGAGCTTCAATCAATAGGTTCAAAGGTCTCTTTTGTAGCTCAACTGAGATTAATTGAGAATTAATTTTGGATTAATTTGAATTGTTCGAATTAATTGAAGGATTAATAATATATGATATAATTAATATAATGTATTTGATATATTATAATATAAAATTTAACTTGAGAGGAAATAAATATTTGAATATGATTCAAATATTAATTATATAGATTGGATTCATATAATTAGATTTAATATGAATTTGATTCACACTAAATATTCTAAGTTAAAGAGCGAATTATAAACTATAGGTTATATTATATTTGATATAATATAAACTATAGTTTATATGTTATCTTAGATATAATATATAGTATAATATATATATAAGGTGGTTACTATAATTATATATTGATTAAATGAATTTTTTTTAGCTTAATTATTGTTTTATTATTTGAATTTAATTTGGAGGGAGTTACTTAACTCCTTCCCCTTATTTCTCTCTTAACAAAACGTGAGATGTTAATAAAGATTGGTATCTTCTTCTATAAGGCACACAAAATTATAGAGAGCAGTTCTCAGAAAATTGATTTCTCTAAAAAGAAAATCCTCTAAAAGACCATTCATTCCCTCTGCTAAAATAGAAGCAAAGCCCACATCTCTTGCATATTCTCAAGCCATAAGGAGAATACATAAGGCTTTCTTGGGGTAGTGTCCAAAGTGTTGGCTTTTTGGTTTTTGTTTGTGATCATCAAGGGTTCGTGATTGTGATTGTTCGTGACCATTTGGAGAGAAAATTCATGAAGGCTTTGGTTCTTCAAAGGTTAGTAAATCTTAACCTTATTTCTTCTCTAATCTTTTTCTTAACATGTTGTAAATTTGTTTTAGAATGCATACTTAGGGTTCTATATTTTTATGATTATGTAAAATTCTCAATTGGGACCAATCCTCGCTTCCACATTGGACCTCATAGTCCTTCATGCTCAACTGACTTTTTGCAAAATACTGACTTAAGCATCGAAGTATTTGTGGCAAGCACCACACGGTGTATTACTTTGTTTGTTTTGCATGTGACCTTTTCTCCAAATCATAAATTTACCGCTTATGACACGTGAAAGTTAGGTGAATTCTCTTAGCCAGATTTTGCATCAACAGTTGGCGTCGTCTGTGGAAAATGCGCGTAATTTGCAAAAACAAAAAACAAATAACAAAAAAAAAATTGTAATACATCAGTGAATAAGGAAGAATGAGCCAACAAGGAAATAGTAATTCTGGCCAAGAGAGGCAACCTCAAAAAAATTACAAATTGATCAGAGAATAATCAGTTTATTCATAATTTGCCTCAGCCTCGAACTCCGAGAGAAAAGGAAGAAGAGAAAATCGCGACTCTAGAAAAAAATTGGACCTCATCCACAGAGAGCCGAGGCACCACCGAGAGCGATCTGAGGTGGAATTGAGGATAGTAGAATCGAATATCGAGTAACTCTGGGGACTGATCTAAGGAAACTAATGACAGAGAAACAACGTATGAGGGAAGAGGTCAAGGTGGAAACCAAGGCTCACCCATGGAAAGTTATGCTTCTGAAGGTTCAGGAAGAGATTTGTGCCCTCTTGGGCCTTGATGGCCGAGGATGAGGTCAAATTGGAATTGATGAATTTTGTGCCCTTCTTGACCTTGGTAGCCAAGGAAGAAATCAAATTAAAATTGAAGAGATTTGTGTCATCTTTGGCCTTGATGGCCGAGGAAGAGGCCAAATGGAAATTGAAGAAATTTTTGCTCTCCTTGGCTTTGGTGGCCAAGAAAGAGGCCAAATTAAAACTCAAGAGATTTTGTGCCCTCCTTGGCCTTGGTGGTCGAGAATGAGGTTAAATTGGAATTGACAAAATTTGCATGTGACATTTTCTCCAAATTATAAATTTATCGTTGATGGCAAAATCCAACCAAGTTGAATGGATCAAATCCCGTGTATAAACACGTGAATGTGTGTACTTTTAATTTGAGTATTGAATTTACAGAAAAATGTAGAGAAACTTAAACACATTCTAATTAATTAAGCATGTATTACACACTAAAGTAATTCAAAGATAAGAGGTTACCTTTGAAGACTCATTCTTCAATCTTCTCCAAATCGTCATTGTGAACATAAACTCAGCAACACTTCGTCGATCACAAATAGAACACCACCACCAAGATTTTCCTCGCTATTCTCCAGCAAGGATATGGCTTGTGAGAACCAATTTTTGGAAGAAAGGGAAGAGTTTTACACCTTACAGAGAAACTGTTTCTTTGTATATCTTTTGTGAGAGTGATGAGAGGTTGAAAGAATTCTTGAGAGGAATAGAAATTCTTCTTTGTATATATATTTTTAATCATGCAGATCCTTCTACAAGCAAAGTGAGTTGTTTTATTTAATTTATTTAATTAAAGTAAATAATATTTAATTTAATTTAATTTAATAAATCCAGTTAATCAATATTAATTAATTAAATATCATATAGTTAATTAATGTTACATTTAAATCGTATTCAAATGTATTTTCCTCTCATAGACTATAGTTTTTAATCTGAATCTCATTCGTATTAAATTTGACCTATAGTTATAATATGAATCTCATTCATATTATTTAATATTTGAATCTTATTCAAATACATTAGTCTCTCATGTTATATAGTTTAATTTTGAATTTCATTCAAAATTAATTACAAGATATAATGTATCTTCATACATTATATTAATTGTATCATATAAAATTAATTGAAATTTCCTTATAATTTGAACAATTCAAATTCTTCCAAAACTAAATATTACTTGTTTTATCTTAGTGAGATAATAGGAGGACCTAATAAACCTACAGATTAGAAGTTCAATTGATACTAGATTAATTAATTAAACTATTAATTAAATTAATCAACATTCATTAACTGTAGGTCAGTCCACGAAAGATTCACAATTGCACTATTCACACTATAGATATATTTCTGTGTTCATGGATATAACCAATTATCAGTAAGTCAATCCTTCACGAGTTGCTCACAACTATAGTTGGGTCAAATTACCATTTTATCCTTGTAGTTATCTCTTACTTCTTAACTTCCATTGATTCTCTAATGAACATCCTATTTATGGTGCTACTATAAACAAAATCCTCTTAGCCAGTGAGAAGGATAGACCCCATTGTTCAAGACTCGGAGTCAACAAAGGGAGCAATTCATCTACTTACCCAAAGACAGGAAAGAGTGAATTCCATCTTGTGTAGCTATGTTCCCAGCTCCCTACTCGAAAAAAAATCCCCAAAATGGTAGGCTTATTGAGTCGGAAAGTTGGACCACTCTCACCCATACAAATCAAAGGATTGCTCTCATTGATAGGAGTTCGTAACTCACTCAGGATTGAGATTGAGTTACCTATGGTCATGATCATATTAATCTCTTTAGTCAATGGTGTTATAAAGAGAGATTAATCATTTCGCAGTCCGATCTTATACAAACTCTTTGTATAGGATACCTTCACTTGTATATTTTTACATGAACAATTTGGATCAAATTGTTTGTAATACTTACAACTCTTGTAACATTTACAAAGTGGGTTGTATCCGTAGTGTCACCAAGATAAGACACTCAACCTTATCCATTACTAAAGACCATTTGAGTTATTACTTAACATGATTCACATGTATGTCTACCATATATTGTTCAAGTTATATAAAATAACATTGGATCTTTCTTTAATGGATAATTGCATATATAAAATAAACAATCATTATTTCAAATAATTTATTAACTACGAAGCTTTAGGGCATACATCTCAACACAAATTGAATGAAATTAGTCTTTTTTTTTTTTTTTTTTAATTTGTTGTTGGGTTTCTTCTAAAGAACAAACATACATCATATACATGCACCATAATAATTAGATTTTCTATAAGCAACAAATATATAAGCACCATAATAATTAGATTTTCTATAAGTAATAAATATATAAGCACCATAATAATTAAAATACTAAAAATGACTTAAAGTTAGTATTTATTTTCAAGGGTACATATACCATTGATTTTGATTTATTTTTTCAATAAAATATCTAAACCAATAATTTTTTTTGGTTTTTTAAATACAAACAAATATGTCCAACTTTCTAAAAAAAAATAAAAAGAAAAATCAATCCAAATCTTCGACTGGATTTAGGGGTGTTCAATGACCCAACAACCCGGATTATCCAACTTAAATTATAAGTGTTGATTTGGGTTAATTTTATTTTTGGGTTGGGTTGGGTTGAAATTTTTCTATTTTTCTTGGGTTGGGTTGAGTCTAGAATTGAATAATAATAATAAAAAAAAAAAAGAAAAGATTAACCCAACTCAATCCAAATTACATATATATTAATAATATATATTTATTTTAGAACTAATGAATTTGTGAATTTTATATTTTTCTTTTAAAAATGTTTGTTTTTTTTTTTTATAAATTTTGTAATAAATATTATTGATATTTATCGTGTAAGAATTTAGTTTGATGAGATTTTAGTATTTTAAATTAAGAAGAAAACAATGATAATAATCCGACAACCCAATCTAATTCAACCCAAATTTTGAGAATTGGGTTGGATTGAAGACTGTTTGGGTCATTTGATTTGATTTGATTTTTTATTTTTTGATTTTTCAGCTTTTTGCAATGAATATCAAACAATTATACTACATAAAGAGTAGTGTTAATCAATAAATGCGTGCCCCATACATTATTGTATAATGTATGGCCGAAATTTTTTTAGTAGTTCAATAATAATAATATGAATAATTCTCCCTGAAACTCATTTTTTTTTTCTTTTTTACAAATATTATTATTATTATGTAAATCATGTTTCAAAATTTTAAAATAACCTAGCCGTGGGGATGAGGGGGCTAGCCACCACTTTTTTTTTTTTTTTTTTTTTCAAATAATAAATTGGTTTAAATAGTATTCTGGTCCACGTTCTATCAACTTTAGTTTGCTAGTAAATAAACATATATAATGTACGAAAAATTTTGTAGTTCTAATAATTTTTTTAAAAATAATGATTCTTTAGCATATATTAAATATAAATTATACAATTTTGTTTTAGTTACCCTCCATTTTCGAAGGTTAAAGTTAGATAATATAATAATTTTTATTTTAATATTTTCATATTATCGTTTTTTTAAAAAAAAAAACCTTATATTTTATACAAAGATTCAAAATATCGATGTCAATGGAAATATTGAGATCCCGATTTTATGAAATATCGATATTAATGGGAATTTCGAGAAACTTTATTTAAATGGATGAAAATTTATGAAAATTATTATAATTAGTTAATGAAATTTTAATTGTGGCTGAATTAGACTATAATTAACTATTTTCAATCATAATTTTCTTAAAGTAAGACAATGTTTAGATGTATATTGTAAAATATATGTATAAAATTTCGATGTGAGAGCATAAATAAAAATATAATTACAAAATAATATCAAATATTAGAAATCAATTATAAAATTAAATGACATGAAATATTTGCATATAAAATAATTATAAATTATTTATTATAAAATGAGGTGGATATAAAAATGGAAAATTATGGCATTAAACTAACATAACTTAATATAATAAGAATAGAAAAATCATAACATTAAACACATCGTAATATAATGGAAAAGAAATGAGCAAAAGAGACTCTTCAAGCATATAGAGTTGGAGAGAAAATGAGAATAATATTAACGAATTCACATTAATTCAAGTTTGAGGTGAAATGATGAGAAAATTCAATGAAAATTATTTGAATGAAATATATGGTTCCTTGAAAATAAAAATTTTTGTATAGTAAAAGAGGAGAAAATTTTCCTTACACTTCCCTTGAGCTAGCATAGCTAATTGTTAAAATAAAATAAAATAAAAAATTGAAATTTTGATGATCGAACTTTCGAGAAATTGAGGAAAAATTGAAATTTCGAGATTTCGAACGAAATTTTGAACTATATCTAGTACACAGGAAGATTTTTTTTAGTATTAAATTATTGATTTTTCTTTTGAAATGCTAAATTATCGAATTAATATGTTAATATTCTAGTATTGTAAATTTTAATATATATTATGCAATCATTTTTATTCTAATGTTATTATATATCTATTGTGAAACGTCACACGAAAGGATGAATTATTGTTTCATCGTATTAAATACTACTTTTGTTCAATTAAATCCTCCATTTTTTGATATTTTCTCTAAACTTTGGATCTCATGGAATTATTTTTTCTAGAGTGTAAGTGCAAATTTATTTTGTTTTTCTTTTACACGTGTATAGGAAGAATCAATGCTACAATTCGATATGTATAACCATCTCTAACAAAAGAGATGCATCCAATTGACATCTATTGCATCCTATCTCAAAGAGTTGCATTCCGTCAACATCAATTACACTTATTCGACCTAAGTCTTTATTTCTTAAATATAATAAATTATTTTTTCGTAAACTAAAAATTGAAAATTAAAAGTCAACCTGTACTATTTTTTATGCGGACACTTACCAAAGTTACAACCATTTGACAAAAGACAACGAGAATCTATGAAAAATGTAAGGACAAAAGAGATATGTATTCTTTTTTTAATTAGGACCTTTGATCAGTAATTTATAATCACTCCTCAAATTCTATTAAAGTATTAAGAAAAATTATTAGATAATTCCTCGGAAATAAATAAAAAAATAGAAATAAATTAGAAGATGAAAAACCACAAAAAAGATTATGCCATATGATTTTACCATCTCTTTAATATATGTTAAAACATATAAAAATGTTATGTTAACGACTTTAAAATGAATTCTTTATGAAGAAAAATTCATTTTTAAAAATAAATCTTTTTTTTTTTTAAAAAAAAAACATATACATTTTCTTTTTATTTTAACTATATCTGAAAATACGACTGGTTTCAATTTTAAAAATTTTAAATTTAAAATTGTGTTTAATTGTAAATTTGAAGTTTCAGAAAAAGATTAATATGTATTTGGTAAAACCAAATAATTTAAAACCATTAATAGTGATGTGTGATTTATTTGACAGAAAGGATTTTTTTTATTTTTATTTTTATTTTTTTTTTTGAAAAGATTGTATCCTATGTGTTTCTAAATTTTGGAAAAATAAAATAAAATAATTGAAACAACGTCTTACTGCTTTAAAAAAATATGCCATCTTTTAATAGTTTTTTTCTTTCTAATATTTCTTAATGTATTTTTCCATATTTTTCATATTTAGAAACATAATAGCAAAAAACTAACCAATTAGGGGCGTTTGGCGTTTGAATTGAGGTAATTAAGATGAGAATGGATAAGGGATACAAATTCCCTTATTTGGTACAAGTTTTGAAGCTTTAAACATGGTATAAATTATTCTCATGCATTTCTTATACCCATCCAAAACTGTGAGTTTTCTTGTTGTTCACTCTCTCCCATTTTAATACATAAATTTATTATTTTATTTTATATTATTAAAATTAATTAATATATGAATATAAATTTATAATTTAAAAAATTATATTAAATTTTAAATTATAATATTTGAATTTAACCACTCCAAATTCATAAATAAATAAATAAATTATATAATAAATTAATTTTAGATTATTTTTTAATAATTATAATTCATTATATGTAGTTAATTAATTATATTTATTTTTTAAATTGATTTAGATTGTTTTATTAATTAATACATCATATTTATATAAATTCATGAAATTGATATATCAAATTGTGTAATCAAGTAACTTCAACTATAAATAACTCATTTTACAAATATTTGTAATTAATAATTTAATTAATATTATTAGTTAAATAATTAATTTTACTCAAAACTTTGAATTGAAATGTTTATCAATTAATCTATCAAAATGTTATAGATGTGTCTACGATTAATTTTAGAAATAAAATATAAAGCTAATTTATTATCTTAAAATTTTGATAACATTTTTATGTACAACCAAATACATTCATCTTTAATTATGAGACATACTAAATTTCTGGACATATTTAAAATCTTAAATCAAACGACTCTTTAGTTTCTTAGAGATAAAAGTAATTATTATTGGTGAAGTAAATGTATTAGTGAGGAAAGGTCCCTGGCTTAATTCTCACTACTAACAAAACGTGTCTTGGAGTTTTTGATGTATACAAATCCGAAACTTTATTAGGGGGTTTTTCCTTTAACCAAAACAAAATTTACTAATTTAGTGTGAACATAAAAAAAATTAAAAAAGAAAAAGAAAAAACGTGATTAAAAAAAACATTTTTACACGGATTGCCCTTGGGTACAAATCTCGTGACGTTCCTCTATAAATTCATAACCCCAACTTTTGAGTCCACAAACAAAAACCCCTAATCTCTTCCTCTTCTTCCTCCTCTTTCCATTTCTCTCCACATCTCTCTATAATGGCGAAACCCGCCTCCCTTCTACTGCTCCTCTCCATTCTCACCATCGCCGCCACCGCCACCGCCACCGCCCGCAACGGCGGAGCTTCCAATTTCATCAAATCCGAGTGCAGCGTCGCTACTTACCCTGACCTATGCGTCCAATCCCTCTCAAATTTCGCCTCCACAATCCAACAAAACCCTCGCCAATTAGTCCAAACCGCTCTAATCGTGAGCCTCTCACGCGCTCAATCCACCCGATCTTTCGTCTGGAAACTGACGAAGTTCAGTGGACTGAAGCCGAGAGAGCACGCGGCTTTGAAGGACTGTATGGAGGAGGTCAGCGACACCGTAGATCGGCTGAACAAATCGGTGGAGGAGCTGAAGCGCGTTAGTGGATCGAAGAAGAAGGACTTCTTATGGCACATTAGCAACGTTGAGACTTGGGTGAGTGCCGCGATGACCGACGAGAACACTTGCTCTGATGGATTTGCCGGTACCGCGCTGAATGGAAGAATCAAGTCCTCGGTTAGGGCTCGCATTGTGGATGTTACTCGAGTTATTAGCAATGCCTTGTCTCTGATTAATAAGTACGCTGAAAATCAAAGTTAGAGATGTGATGATTTCAGGTTCTTCCGATTTCTACTCTGCTTCTGCGTTTATGGTGAACAAATTGAAGATGAATTACATGAATCTGTTTGGATTTTGATGTATATTAAGAGAGTATTTTAGTGTTTTGATGTGGGAAATGCAACCGTAACAATAATGGTGCTTTCTCTGTTTTTGGTTATCTTCTCTGTAACTCCCATACATGCTTTCTCTTTAAAAATATATACTATATAAATTTTAGCCTTTGTTATTATATACATATATTTATTCTCTAATTAATTAGGGTGACGACCACAAAATTAGAAAGTAATGTTATGTTAATTCTCGTCAAACTAAATACTTTCGAGCGTAGATTATAAGTTTAGGAGTTCTCAACGAAGTTGAATGATATGGATGTTTAGAATAGAGAAGTTTAAGTTGTTCACTCTTGATATACCAATTTAATAAATCATGAAATCGATGGTTTATAGTCGCAAGGTCTACATAATTTAAGAACCCATTCAACGAAATTGATAATAACAACTCTACTCTTTCAACCCATACTTCTTGTGTCATATATATATTAAACATCGTTAAAACAATCATAACTTGTCTATGTCATAAAAAGATTGGTACAACTCAAGATTAATATTCTTTTAGGTAAAATAATTACAACAATGAGATCAAACAATTTATATTAGTACATTATCTATCGAGTTATGTTTAGATTGACATCTAATGTCAATTAGTAAAATTCTTGATATAAATATTAAAACGATGGAGTTAATGTAAGGGTTTAGTATACATATAATTCTAACCAACACAAAGTGACAAAATATTAGAAATTAAACCATAAAATAAGAGATAAAACACATCCTTTAATGGAAGTGACATTCCTTTTATTACATCAGCACCTTAGTGCAAGGATTTGGTGTGCCAATAAAAAAAATCTAAGCATTTGTGATGTGTGGCTAAGGCACTTGCGTTTTACACTTCTTTAAAGTTTGTGTTTATCTTAATCCTTTGTGAGTTTTGACCAAACCCAAAATTAAACAATGATTAGACCTTACACTCTTACCAAGATTCACAAAAGTTAAATGAAATGAAGATACTTGTTAATTAAATCATCTATTGTTTTGTCTTAATAAACATAGTTAGCACAATTTGACAATTTGTTTTATGCCATTATCGTCAAAATATACTCCAAGGCGATCTCAAATATTAATAATTTGGATTTTTCTTTCCTTTAAAGACAGTTTTTATTTTTTTTAAAAAAAGAAATGTAATTTGGATTCTATCTTTGAAAAAGGGAAGGAAAGATTAAAACTCCAACAGGAGGACAGCAATGTAGGGCCCTCTCCCTTCCTTGATTGAAGGACTAGACAGATTCAAAATAAAGAATAAAACCAAATATATATTTATATTTATCTTTTTTTCTAAAAAAAAAAAAAAAAAATCAATGGAAAAGTCCAAAGGGATAAACATGAAACACAACATGTGAGGCCGAATTATGATACCATGAATAGATAAAAAGCTGTCTACAAATTCTTTTTTCTTTTAATATAACTATTAAGTTGTCATCCTGTAGTTATGTCGTAGATTTTTGTTATTTTTTCTTTTGCTTTTGTTATACTCCCAATTCGTCCATCTTTAAAATATCGATTTCGACGATAACATAGAAATTTTAATTTTATAAAAATTTGGATGAAAATATCGAAAAATATTTTATTTCAATATATATTTTGAAAAAATTGTTAAAACAAAAAATTCAAAAAATAAATTTAAATTAGTAAATAAATATTTTATGATTTTTTATTATTTAATTATTATATTTTCATAGATTTTTTTACGATATAATAAAAATATTGATTTATTTTTTATGTCGATATTAAATTAAAAAAAACAGTGAAAGTATCAACAGAATATTGAATACTATTATGAATGTAATTTATGAGATTTGTCGTTTCTTTTATCCTTTGAGTTGGACTTTTAATGAATTTCCTTTTTAAAAAGTAGATATATATAACTAGACTTGTATTTATAACTTTACAATTTCTTTTCCCCACAAGTTTTCAATTAAAAAAAAAAAAAAAACTATATTGTAAACATGGTTTAGTGAGAAAACAATGAACTGCCCACTATAATCCCTCTAGTATTATGAACGTGATATATATATATATATATAAATTATTATAAACGTTTTGCCACTTTTATTCCACCAGCAATATATTTATTGAAAAAAGTTGTATTGAGTTTAAGCATTTGAAAACACTTGATTCAAAGAAACGTTAATATAATTTTAAATTGAAAAATTGAAAATTTTGATGTGAGTGAACATTTATGTTGGCTCCATTGATATCAGATTACGTTTGCACGCTTTAATGAAAATCTGTTTCAATCGTAAAGAAAATCGATGGTGATTGAATTAATCGAATTTCTTTAATGGTATTTACTTTAAACAGGTTACTATCACAATTAAAAAAATCTATTGGAGTTACTATCTGAAATATATAGATGATTACTAATTTACTAGAATGTTCTTTTTATATTTTTAATTAATTAAAACATGATAACTAAATTATATGTTATCAATTTTAGATACTCCTTATCATATTCAAATTTTTATTTTTATTTACTTGTTTGAATTTTTTATATTTTAAAAAATTAATGCTTAAATTAAAATTAAAAAAATAAAACAATAGTTATCTTAAATAATGCTCGTCTAAATAATTTCCATTTAGAAAAACACGTAATCCTGATATAAATATTTAAAAAAATAAATAAATAAAATAACAAATTTCAAACAAAATATACTGTTATTTGATTTAATAACACGGTATTAATTATTTAATTATTTTTAAATTACATTTTTATAACAAATTAATCCAAAAATCACATAGAGGAGAAAAGGAGTTATTCATGCAAATGTATAAATAAAATGGCCAAGAAATCATGCATAAGAATGTTAATTTGATATATATATATAAGGGTATGAATCTAGAGATTATGGGATAAGAAAAAAAAGTCAAACTTTTAAATTATAGATATCAATACCATTATTGATATATATTACTAATATTGATTATTGATATAGATTATCAATATTGATACTGATTACTAATATGAATACAGGTATGGACCTAAAGAAAAAGTGTAAATGGTGCAAAGTTAGTAAAAAATATGGTGTGAGTTCCACATAATAATCAATGTAGAAGATATATTTAAGAGAAATGAGATTACGGATTTAAGAATGTGGCTCAAACTTTGATTCTCTATTATATAGAGTTGGATAAACACCACCTATCAAAATAAATTTTCTTATTTCCATTGATTGATTATGGTTCCTACAGCATAACATGGCCTTAAAGGAGTTTTATAAATTGAGGCTTAATTTTAAACTATGCATCAAATATTTCCTTAATATATTGCCATTTAAACATTTTTTTTCTTTGTTTCAAATTTATGAGTTTTCCAAGTGCACAATTAGCGTAGGGATTTAAAATTTTGACTTCAAAGTAAGGGATTAGCAGATTATTGTTTAAGCTCAATAACTTAGAAGTTAATAGATTCGTTTTCTTTAACCAACAGAAAAAAGGTTCATATTAGCCATTAAAGAGAGCTCCTTCATTGATATAACATAAAGTTAATTTCATCCTTATGCATTAATTAATTAATCGGCAAATGATAATAATCCTAAAGTATTGGTAGTTACAATTATACGCATAAATTTTTAATTGTATTTTTATCATTTAAAAGTTTAATTTTTAAAACTACTGTAAGTTTGAGAATCTAATTTTAACTTTTATATAAATTTGAAGTTCAACTTTTATCATTGAAAATTTTATGGTATGATTATAATCGTTACCATATTTTTTTCTAATAAATTAAACATTCTAAAAAAAGTTGGAAAATTAGCTCTACCAAAAATTCAGAAACAATAATTCAGTGGGAAAGGAGTACTAAAAAAAGGTAGTGTGAAAGGAGAGAGGACAACTTTTTTTAAAAAAAAAAAAAAATCGAAATACCACTAAATCAAGTGCATGTGAAGAAATAACCAAATAGGAAGATAGAGGAATGATTACCCATTGCAATTCACTTGATAATAGAATGAAATTTGGGGGTGTTTGGCCATGAGTTTAGAATCAGAGGAGTTTGACATATTTGAAGCCAAATCCATGTTTGGATATTTGAAATAAAATTCTCAGATTAAGAAATTAAATTTATGAATTTGGAATATGTTTTTTTTATGAATTGAATAGATCTTGGAAAAGTTTCTCTTCATCTTCTACCTTTTATCAATGGTTGTCGATGACCGCTGACAACAATTGTTGATCGATTTTGCGATCGACCATGATGACCGATCATCTTAATCGTCAAGGACCGATCACATTGGCCATTGACAGTCGATTATCTTGATCTTAACGATCGATCACATTGATCATCATCATAGACAAAAGAGAACTAAAATTCGCTTAATTTAAAACCTATTTTAAAAATATTCTAATATATATAATTTTTAATGGTTGATGTTATCAACTTTAGCCACTACAAAAAAAAAATGAGTTCTCCTGACGCCTAAATCGAGCGTCGGAAGTTTGGTCGTCGGGAGAAACAGTCTCTCCCGACGCCGTAAAGGCCCGTCGCGACAATTAAAAAGGAGCGGCGGGGAATTCCAACTCCCGACGCCATACATTAGTCGTTGGAGTTCCCTTGGAACTCCCGACGGCTCTCCCGATGCCCATCGGGCAGCATCGGGAGATGGGATTTGGTTCCTTCTTCCCCATTTTTCCCTTTCTTCTAACCCTAACCTGCCGCCCAACCATTTTTTTCGGCCGTTCTCTCCCATTTTTCCCCTCCTTCCTCGCCGCTCCTCTCCCTCGCGCGTCGGCAAGTTTGTTTGGAGTATTCAAGAACCCGCCCCCTCTCCTGCCGCCGCCGCTCCTTCAACCGCCCACCATCGCCGTCGCCTTCTCCCTTCGGTCAGTAGCCACAATCAACCGCCCGTCGCCGATGCCGTCTCCTCCTCTCATTCACCTGCCACCTTCAACTGCCCGCTGGCACCACCGATAATCTTCTCATTTTATTTTCTCTTGTATATTTATTTAAATCATTATTTTCTCTTGTATATTAATTTAATAATTATTGATCGATTAATTGAAAAATCAGAAGATTGGTACTTTTTGTGTGACCGCTTCGAGAATGAAGCGTTTCAGGTAGAATATTTAGGGCGTGTATCATTTGCTGCATTTACTAATACATCACGCTATTGGCATTTATTTTTTTGTTGAAATATAGGAAATGTCTGTGACGAACAGGAAGAATAGAAAGAAATTACCATTCGACCACGTACGTGGATCGAAGTCATTCCTGCAAATTCAGGCAGAGTTGCAAGTAAAGAAAGGTTGAGAAATAGAACGTGTTGACCTATTTAGGGAAACACACTCTAAAGGTGACAAGTTCAACACACTCTGAAAATGCACATGTAACATTTTTTACTTTACTATCGTGTTGTTTTTCATTTCTAACTTTAGTCGCTCGTTCTTACCCATTTAATTAATATGTCTAGAATCAAATGTTGGAATTACAATCCAACCCCACTTTAGAAGGTTCTCAATCATTAACAGGGGATGAAATCTGTGAGACAGCTTTGGGTAGATGACCCGGATATTCAAAAGGCCTAGGTTGGGGCCCTAAGCCTAAGTCAAGAAGGGGTAGCATCTCATTAAAGCTTGTCATCTACTCAAGGAATGGAGAGGGGAATGGAGGAATTGAGAGCCAATTTCAAATAGTCTCGGTTGAGGATTAAGGAACTTGAAGACATTCAGAAACAAATAAAAGAGGATCATGCAAGACAACTGGAAGAAATGAAAAAAATGATTGAAGACATGATACGATCACAGAGAGGAGACCCATCGAATTAGGTATGATTACTACATTATTTAGTTGTCTAATATGTTGCTATCCTGCAGTTATGGTAGCAAAGTAATTATGTCTTAAGTATCTTTATGATAAAGAATTGTTGGTTATCCTGTAGTTATGGTAGTCAAACAACTGGATTTTGATGTGTTTTTTGTTGTTTTGTGTGTTTTTTTATGTGTTGACTCTTCATCTTACTCGTTTTGTGTGTTTTTTATGTTTGGGACGTTCCATATTTGTCATGGGGGATGGGTAGAGTTTCATTACACCCGTCTTGTCGTTGAACTTGGAGTTCTTGTATGTTTATGAATGTTTACGAAGTTTAATGTGTTGGGAGGGGGAGGGGGATTGGGTTAAACCATTTTGGGAAAAAAGTTTGAGTTTTATGTGTGTTGGTCCTTGTTTACTTGTTTTGTGTGTTTTTTATGTTCGGGAGGTTCTATATTTGTCGTAGGGGGTGGGTAGAGTTTCATTACACCCATCTTGTTGTTGAACTTGGAGTTCTTGTGTGTTTATGAATGTATGAAGTTTAATGTGTTTTTTTTGTGTGTGTGTGGGTGGGGGGGGGGGAGGAGAAGGAAGGTTGAGATTGGATTAAACCATTTTGGGGACAAAGTTTAAGTTTTATGTGTGTTGGTCCTTGTTTACTCGTTTTGTGTGTTTTTGATATTCAGGAGGTTCCATGTTTGTCGTGGGGGTGGGTAGAGTTTCATTACACCCGTCTTTTCGTTGAACTTGGAGTTCTTGTGTGTTTATGAATGTTTACAAAGTTTAATGTGTTGTTTTGGGGGAGGGGATGTTCGGGAGGTTCCATATTTGTCATGAGGGGTGGGTAGAGTTTCATTACACCCGTATTGAAGTTTGAACGTGTTGTGGATGTTTACCAATTATGACATTTGAATGTTTTGTTTTATTGTAGAATACTGTTCGGAGACGAGCTGGGACAATTGTTGAAGATGTTGTGTTCCAAACGTGTTCTAGACATTGTTTTCATTTTATTTCTTTTATGTATTTGTGATATGAATGTTTATGAAGTTCTAGCATCGACTTTGTTTTATCTGAGAATATTATAATTTTTTATTTACTTGTTATAATATGGACTTCATTTTCGTTGTTTAATTATGTGAATCTTTATTTGGTTTATTATGTTTTACAGGTTATTCAGATCAAATTTTAAAAAATTACAAACGATAAATTAATAATATTTGATAGACAATTTTCAACTAATGAATGAACTCCTCACGCATATATTGCTGTGTCGGGAGTTCCTATAACTCCCGACACATTAAATAAAACCGTCGGGAGTTCCAGAACTCCGAACACATGGAACTCCCGAACTCCTGACGCACTTTAAAATGGCGTCGGGAGTTCTAGAACTGTCGATGCCGTATATCAGTCGTCGATAGTTACTAAAACTCCTGACACCTTATATGTGCGTCGGGAGTTCCCCGACTAACTCCCGAACTCCCGACGTCATTTTAAAGTGTGTCGGGAGTTCCTCTCCCGACCAAACTCCCGACGACTCTTTATTCGTCGGGAGAGGCTCTCTCGACGCATTTTCCACACTTTTCCAACGAATTGTGATGTCGGGAGAAGTTAAATTTCTTGTAGTGAGCACATAATTAATGTTTAAATGTATATTATTTCAAAAAGAAATTAAAGCATGACAAATATTAATTAACTAAGCAATAAATTTCATTTAATATATTGATAAAATTAAATTAATTAAGAATCAACAATAATTTTAATTATAAATATTTGAAAATTGAGTAATTTATAATTAAAATTAACCCATTAATATATTTAATGAATGTCATATTAATTATAATCTAATATGTCATTTTTAATTATTAAGTTCAATATTAGTAATTTTAATTTTAATTAATAAAATATACGAAAATATATTTTAATAAATATTGTATTATATAAAAGGTAAAAAAAAAAAGGATAAAAATATAATGTGTTAATAAAGAGTACTAATACAAAATACTAAAAAAATTTATAAATATTATACGTTAATAATGAGTGAAGTAATAAAAATAAATTACAATAAATAATTAACTGATTATAATAATGATTATATGTTCATAATAATGGATCAAATTAAAGTTAATTTAAATAAATAATTGTTTGATGGCAAAAAAAAAAAAAAGTCAATTATTATAATTGAAAAATAAAATATTTTTGGTAACTAAATTTAACTAATCATAATTTACTAATTAAATATATCTAAAATATTATTAACTAATTAATTACCAGTTTATGTAAAAATAAATTAAATAAAGATTTGATATGTTATTGTTGATTTATTAAAGCAAACATTTACATTATTTTTGTTAAATTAATTGATTAATTAATTATATCCCAAATGAAATTATATATAAAATGAAAAACTGAAGAAGGGAAGAGAAAACCCACCATTTTTAGAAAGAAATAAGAAAATCTTGTTTGTAGAAAAAATGATATTTGAGAATAGTTTATTTTCAGACAAAGTGTTGAAAACTGTGTAACAAACATGAATTTTGTATGTTTGTGTCAATTTACATCTAGAAACCCTCCAACCAAATGATCTTGAAAAGTTTTTTAGTCTCATTTACAGGCTTGTGAAAATTTGTAGAATACCCAACAAGTAGAAATTAATATAAATTAGAGAGTAAATGGATCTCTTGCTTTGATGCCGTATTAAACTATTGATTGATCCAATAATTTAAGTTGATGAATTATGATAAATTTAGTTATATCAATACTTTAATACACTTACCTACATTGAATACATGAATAAAATTAGTCAATATGATACCTTTTGTGACGATTATCATATTTGTAAAGTTTGACTATATTATGGGATGAAATTAAAAATTTTGAAACTATAGACTAAAGACAAAACTAAATTCAAACTATAATAACGAAATTTTCAACTTATTAATTGGAGCCAAATTCAAATTTTGCCTAAACTATAGAAAACTCAAAATTGTAACTTAAACAACGTTAAAAATGTATAGAAAATAGTAGCTTAAATGATAGTTCATGTTCTTAAACTTCAACCTTAATCAATTTTAGTAGACTTTAAACTCATCTAAACAAAAGTTACGGATAAGTTTGTAAATTTAAATATTATAAATCAGTAATATTTAAGTGTAATCTATATTGCACTCAATATTGTAAAAAAAAAGTTTAAACATAATAATTTGTGATTAAACATTTGTATGGACGGCATAAATATAGGTACAACTCAAAATGCATCAAAATATTTTTTATTAAAAAATATGTAAATGTAAAATTTAAAAGCGATCAAATTAAAGTAAAATTGTAATAATGTATAACCAAAATAGACATAAAAAATTATAGAAAGAATTGAGATGATGAAAGAACACAGAAAAGGAAACATATTTTATAGTTTGAAATGGATAAAGTTGGAAGTACAAATTTTGTATTTGATAGGTGACCATTGAAGTAGTAAATTCAGAAACTCAGAAGCTCAGTGTTTGTAGTTGAAGTTGTTGATGAGAGACAAGGCATTACTAATCTGCCTTACCACAATCACACTACAATTCTTCACCTCTTTCTTCACCTTCGTCCTCACCTTCCGCCCCGCCGCGCCGCTCAACCCGTCGGTGCACGTGATAACATCGGTCTCTGCTGCGCTCATCCACGTCTTTATACTACTCAACTGCATTAAGAATATGAATAAATTTGGTTAAACACATTTACTTTTATGAAAGAAACGGTTTAGTCTCTAAAAACATCTGTAATGTTTTAGTCCTTATGAATGTTTTTTTCACGATAGGACTAAGTCATTACAAATTATAGATCATAAGGACTAAAAATCAAGAATTACAAATTTAAAAATATAGGGGTCACATCATTATCAACTAAAATTGTTAATTATTTTCCCGAAAATTCAGAGACAAAAATGTTTTTTAACCTAAAAAGAATATGAAATTAAACCGTTAATAGGATTAAGTAGTAGTTTTAACAACCTGAAAATCCACATCCTTAGAACGACTCAATTTTTTAATGGCAGTGGTAGCTCGACGGATCTCGTCGACGGAGTCATTGAGATTATCGATGCAATCTCCGATGACTTCGGCTTCATAGGGTGACAACTTCCGACGGGAGATCTTGGAGATGATGGAGGTGGCGTTTTGTGCAGCTTTGAGAGAAGAAACCATGGCCGCCCTGCATAGTTCTTGCTGGTTTCTTTTGGTCTGTGAAGCGTATAAAGAGAGTGCAGTCTCGCAAAGGCGCGGATATGGCGTCGGCTTGCATGCCTTTCTGATGTGTGGTTGTACTGGCCGGACGGTGGAGGAAGAAGAGGCCGCGGCGGAGGTAGTGAATGTTGTTAAAACAATGAAGAAGAAAAGGGTTAGTGAGGATTTTAGGATTTGAGATTCCATCTCTTTCTCTAGTGAATCTATTAGGGTTGCCGGGAGATTTTTACTATATTTATAGTTGTGGAAGACACGTCATGTGTTTGACCAACATATTTGTTTGAGAAGATTGAAAATTTTTATATCCTTAGATGCATGAAAAACTTTAAAACGACGGCTACTTCGAATTTTGTATAAAGTAATTTTTAAAAATGTGAAAATTCTAGAAGTTACATTAATGATTATTATGAATTAGCAAGTCACATTGTAAGGACTTATTTGAACAATTTTTTAGAATTGTTTGTAAATAAAGGTTGGGTGTTTAGGATAATGTTCAATGTCCCATAAAAACATGGCTTTAAACATACATTATCTTTGTCAAATATTTTTTTTTATATATACTTTGAATGTTTTACGTCGGGTTATGCACACCTCAACTAATTTTACGAGACAACTCGTCTAACTCTACAATATTTTGGTGTTAAAGAAACTCGTAGGATATTAAATCTTAGGTATGTAACTATTATGGATTAAATCCATAACCTCATAGCCATTTGTTTTTTTTTTTTTTTAAATTCAAATTGTTTCTACTAGCACTAGACCAATTCATAATGGCTATGTTTGTCTAATTTTCAAGAAATCGGTTTATGAAAAATGTTTTTTTTAAATTATGTATATTTTATCGGGAAGAGATTAACATAGAAATTTAAAACATGAAAAATGGAATACCTATGTCTAGTTTAACGCATTTCTTGATAAAATGAGTTTACATGTGGCTTAATTAATCTATCTTTTGGAGAGTAAATTCTTCTGTTGACTAAATTTGGAACTATAACTTTTTTCAAAAAATAAATTTCATTGTCCTAGATTCATTTTCAAACTAACTACTATATGTTAGGCCAAAAATGAAAGACATTAAAGATATGTTTGAAATACATTTTTAAGGAGGCGTTTTGGATAGGGAATTAGTTATTATAGTTGGGTTATAATAGTTTGTGTTTGGGGTATAGAGATTATTTTAGTTTGGATTATAATAATATATGTTTGAGGTATAAACTATTTCAGTCTAAGAAGAAAATAGTAAACACTGTAGCAAAAACTAAAAAAAAATGATGAATGTAAAATAGTAAATAATGTAGCAAAGGTTTTGAAATAGTGTTGGTTGTAGTTCATTGGGGGTTTTGATATAGTATTTACTGTAGAAGAGATTATTATTATAGCCTTAGAATAATCATTGTCTCAAATGTCTCCTAAATATTTAATTTTAAAAATAAATTATTATAAAAAAAATTAGATTATTTAACAATCACACAAAATAGTTTTTAAAATGTATTTTAATAAATATTTAAATAAAAAAAAATTTCAAGTTAATCTAAACAGAATTAATTTCAACCCTAAAGTAGTAGTGTTATCCATGCTGACATGAATAAAAGTAGTATAAATAGTTTTAATATTAAATTTAATAAATTTATTTTCATGAGAGATGGATTTTCTAGGGAGGAAAATATGCCGATAAATATGCTGTCCTTCTCCTTCTCTTAAATGTAACCTAAGGAATTAAGGTCAAACTGATTTTTTTTTTTCATTTTATAGATTATTTATTTAAATACTTAATGTATGCTAAAGAATATTAATGTGAACACAATTGTAAGATGTTTAGCTTCATATTGTAACATGATACTTAATAGATTTGTTTATTTCATGCCACACGTCTTAGTTATCGTGTAGGTAACACAATTATAAATTTAAGTAAGACTTTTCAAATACGTCTTATAACTATAATTGAAGTATAAAAATTATTAGAATGTTGAACGAGAATTAAAATCTAAAATGATGTGGCGATGATTTAAAATAAGGGACACAAAAACCATCACACTATTACAAAATCACTGTCATACTCGTTTAGCGTAATAATTTTTACAAATTCATTTGAAAAATATAAATACTTTCAAAACAAATAATAAAATTCAAAATTACTTTTTTTTTTTGTTGATAATTTAGCTTACAAGATATAATATTGCTTCTATTTGAATCAATTTTGAGATGAGCATGGTATCACCAAAATTTGACATTTGTTTTAGCGGGATATATTCTTCTCTCTCCTTTTCTCTTTTTCTACGACAAATTTCATATGATTTCTTTAAATAGGGTCAAAGTGGAGTCAGATTTTTAAAAATTTATGGCTTAAATTATATCAAATTTTTCTTATGTTAAACACAATAATTTATTTATTTTTTAAAATGTATATTTTCATGTAAGAGTAAGAGTAAGAGGTAAGAAAATCTAAACTTTTAATTTGATATGTTGAAAAAACTGGAAAAAAGAAAAAACAAGAAGTGATATATTTAAAAGTATAAAAGAAAAATGAATAATATCTATATAATATAGATAAGTTGACTATATAGAACAAAGAAAACATAGTGCCACGTAAGAAAATAGTAAAATGAATAATTTAACTGTATTATTATTATTTTACTCGAATGGAATTGACCCAACTTGAAATTGATTCTAAAGTCATGAATGAAGTTTGGAGGGAAAGAATAAATAAACAAAGTTGAAGGAATCTGAGACGTGCAGGTCTACGGAAGAGGCATGTGCCCCACCAGAAAAGTCAAGCTTTTGAGGATCAGGCCCTTAAAAAGTCAAACAACTCCCGACAATCCAGCGTATCACACACATGTCACGTGCACTTTACAGCACGTGAAACGCTGCTGATCTCACGCTGCTGTACCTCAAGTTAAGGTACGGTCTGTTCCATTTCGTTAATTGCTCCTTCAAGGGTAGTTTTGTCCATGAATTATTACAATCGAGTAGGGATGTACAAAAAAAAAAATTAATGAACTGAAAAAATTAATCAATCCAACCTAATTCGCGAGATTTGGGTCGAATTATCAATTTTTTTCATCATATTAGGTTCAAATAAATAAAAATTTTATGGATTATGTTAGTTCATGGGTTCATCTAAATAACTCAAACCAACCTGAATTTATCATTAATTTTAAAATGTACATTTATTTTTTTTTTATATTTATGATATAATTATATATACATATATTGTTCCATTTAATTTTTTATGTTAGGGATAATTTATTCTCCAACAACTTCTAAAGTTAATTTTTGTAGTACTTGGAAAGAAAATTTTTATTATATAAATTGAAATTGAAATTTTAATTTTAGTTCAATATATAAAAATAATGAAATCAAATTTTTATATATTAACCATTTACTTTTTTTTAGAATATAAATAAATTATCCGAATAACTCGACCGAATCCAACCTAAATATTTCATGGTTAGATTGAGTTGGGTTACAACCTAAAAATTAGATTGGATAAGTCTTTAATCCTTACCAAATCCAACCCATAAATACCCCTATAATCGAAGACTGTACTATCTCTAATTTTCTATGCATTCTCCTCAATCACAAACAAAATATATATATATAACTTGCAATGAGTAGAGAAAATATAGTAATGTTAATAGTGAACCAATATCAAATACGGATGATAATATCAGCAAAAGAATATTTTTCTGTACTTCTAAATAAATCAATTTGATTTTTCAATCGAAAATAGTATGTGAAATCTTCGTTTTTCCGTCTTTCTCCATCCCTATGCTACGAGTATAGTGTGTGATTTGAAAAGAAAATATTTTGCTATGTAATCAGCTTATTATTGGACACTTAAATTTACTGTAAAAAATAAATGCAGTCTAAATCCTACCTAATAATTATAGGTTACAATTTAGCATCACACTTAAAAATTTGATGCAAAAATTTAAGTTTGATTATTCTACAATTTTCCAGCTCAAAAGGAATGATATTTATATTTATAGTTAGATGATTTGTGTGCTTTGTAAATGTCTAAGAGTAGTTTAATTACACAAATTTCTTAAGTTAATTAAGAAGGGTGGTTGATCATACTGAAAATTTAAGCAGTGAGACTAACTACACCTATAAATATATGGGTAGTTTTTTGCAACTGTTTTTTATTAATTATAATTTAGATTTTAAATAGGTCTCCTTTTATAATCATTTGGATCCTATTTGATAACTATTTTTTTTTAATTTCTGTTATTGATAATTATGCCTATGGACATTATTTTCATCTCTAAGTTGTTTCCTTTGTTATCTATTTTTCACCAATGTTTTGAAAAACTAAACCAAATTTTGAGAACTAAAAAAAGTAACTTTCAAAAACTTGTTTTTGTTTTTAGAGTTTGACTAAGAAATCAATCATTGTACTTAATAAATATGCAAATTATTGTAAAAAGTGTGAATGAAATAGACTTAATTTTCAAAAATAAAAACAAAAAACCAAATCGTTACCAAATAAAGCATTAGTTTTTGGTTTTGTGTTTTTGAAAATTAAGCCTAAAGAAATTACTTTCACCTCTAAATTTCTTCAACTTTTTACCAATGGTTTTAAAAACCAAATAAAAATTTAAAAACTATAAAAAAGTAGACCCTATTTGGTAATCATTTTGTTTTTTTGTTTTGGTTTGTAAAAATTAAGCCTATTTTCTCAAAATTTCTTACAATAATTTTCATATTTCTTAAGTACAATGGTTGAATTATTAGTCAAATTTCAAAAACAAAAGTAAGTTTTTAAAACAACTTTTTTTTTTACTTTTCAAAATTTGGCTTGGGTTTTTAAACAATAGGTAATTCTAGATAACAAAGAAAGTAATTTGGAGGTGGAAAGTATTGCCTATAGACTTAATTTTAAAAAATAAAAACAAAAAATCAAATGGTTACTAAACAGAGTCATAACTTGTAAAGTTTTTTTTTTTTTTTTTTTTTTTTTTTTTTTTTTGAAATTTGACTAAGAATTCAACTATTATACTTAAGAAAAATGCAAATCATTGTATTAAATGCAGAGGGAATGGACTTAGTTTTGGAAAACCAAAAACAAAAAACGAAATGGTTATCAAATGAGACTATTAAAAAATTACTTTAACATAAAAGGTTGGCACATAAATACTAAAAGGATATTTATAATAGGTAAAACAATAAGGGGGAAAATCTAAAAATATAGTTAATATCAACACGTCAATCATCAAATTTGATCATTATAACAAAACGTTAAATATAAATTGCAAATGAAAACACATTTGAAATAAATTACTTTTTTTAGTCTTCAAGTTTGCACCATTGTTTAGAAACATGTATTAAAAGTTTGAATTAAGGAACGCTAATAGTTATTAAACAAGTTTATTTATCAATAAATGAGAAATGAGAACGTTATCAAATTGGGCAATAGTTTTTTTTCTTTTTATAGGACTTTAAAAAGTATGAAGTCTGTCAGTAGTACCATTGATAACATATTGTCATGGATAGAATGTTATCAGTGATACAGAATGTTATCAGTGATACTATGATATCATGCTATCAATGAAAACTTTTATGCACAATCAAACAATCTTGAGGAATCATTTAATCTCAAATACTACATTACATAATACATAAATATTATAAGTGATATCCTTTACATTGATAGCAATAGAAAGATATCACTGATAATAGCTATCAATGATATCCTTTATAAATATCAATTTAGAAAGATCTCATTCTATACCTATATGCATTAATAACGACATACAAATACACTACATATATCAAAAATTTAATCAAAAGACCCTAATTATTTTCAAACAAGTATAACATGATATCCAAATTCAAACAATAAAAAGCATAAAAACATTACCATTGATAGAAACATATTAGCAATAGCCATTATTTAGCTATCATTGATAGAAATATATCAATGATAACAACTAATAGCCAATTTCTCAAATTGAAAGCTATAACTAATAGTAGCATCATTGATAACAACTATTAATAATAGCAACTGATAGCATATTTTTCGAATTGAAAACTATCACTAATAGCAGCTATCTGTTGTTATCACTAGTGATATTCACCGATAACAGCATCATTGACAACAATTGATAGTAGCTATTAGTCATAGCAACTGATAATATATTTCTTAAATTGAAGTGGTATCACTGATTGCAGTTAGCAGCTATAACAATTAATAATGTACTTCTCAAATTAAAGTCATCACTAATATATAGCAACAATCAGTGATAGCAATTGATAGCACACTCCTCAAATCGAAAAGCGACCACTGATAGCACACTTTTGATAGCTTTCAATTTGAGAAAATCGGGAAACAATTTGCAAAATGGTGGTTGGACGTGGATTTTTTGGTTTTTTTATCATTTTTTATTTTATATATGCAATTATTTTATCATTATACTACATAGTCTATTAGTTTGGACTTGAATTTCATTTATACAATTAGCCCATACTAAAACTAGAAAAGAAATTTAACCAAGCAGGAAAATTGAAATATTTAAACTACAATGAATTATGATTAGGTTAGTATTAAAATAAAATCTGAATTTCTCTTTTTTTTTCAAAAAAAAAAAATAAATGTATAAGAGTAGGAAAATGAATTTCTCACACACCATGTATGAAAGTTATTTTAAAGTAGTTAAACTTTCTTAGTGTAATTTTCAAAATCATTTCGAAATAGGTTTTTAATCGTTCAAAATCAGTTTTAGTGATATAAAATTTATATTTAATGGCTTAAAATTAAAATTAAAAATTAAGTTGATTATTTGCATGATTCAATTGAATTTTAAAGTGAAATGATTTTAAAAGTTTTAAAATTATTCTCAAACATAAGTGTCCTTTCTTTAAAAACAAAAAAAAAAAAAGAAAAAAAGAAAATGAGATATGCAAATAATGATATAGAAGATATGTTACATAAAATTTAATAAAATATTAATGGAAAATCAAAGTTGTTGTGGGAATAAAAAATAACTTGTTTGAAAATGCAAATCTAGGCCCCTATGAAAAATAGTAAATGATGTAATATGTATAGTATAGCTAGATATTATTAGATGATATTTTCTTTGGTTATGCAGGTAGCAGGTCACATGGGGTTTTATTTTGAATATATGATATATGGACAATCAACTTGTAAATATTTCCCAATCTCAAATAATTTATAATTTGCATCACATCATAAGCTTAAATGCTTTTGTGTCCATCTAAGAGAACCCTGTCACACCAATATTATATAGCCTTTTATTTTAATTTGTTAATATATTTAGTTTCTTCATCTCACATTGGAGAGAAATTAATTTCCACTTGGGTATAAGACTATAAGTACATGTGACATGTTAGTCCTAAAATTTAAGTCAAATATGTTATTTATGTTTCATTTATTTTCAGAACGCTATAGTGTTACTCCTAATTCATCTTTAATCTATAATTTACTAAAAGTTTTTTAATTAAAAAAATTACTCTCAATGTTTGAAATTAAAATAGTAAATAAAGGAACAAAAAAGACTCATCAACTTTGACTGCTTGTTAAATAAACTTTCAAATAAAATTTAATTAGAAATTAGAATTTGAAAGATACGTTTTCTTTAGTGAATATAATTTTTAACGAATTAAAAAGTCACATCTAACTTATGTGTAAAAAATATGATACTGCTTGTTGTTTCATGGTAACAACTAAGACCTCGTTTGATTATCATTTTGTTTTTAAAAATTAAGTATATTTTCTCTCCATTTCATACAATGATTTGAATCATTCTTAACTACAATGGTTGAATTCTTTGTCAAATTTCAAAAACAAAAACAAGTTTTTAAAGACTATTTCGTTAGTTTTCAAAATTTAGCTTTATTTTTTAAACTATTGATAAAAAATCTATTACAAAGGAAGAAAATTAGAGATAAAGTAGAGTTTATAAACTTAATTTTCAAAAATAAAAAAAAAATAATTATCAAATAGACTTGAATTATTCAACTATGTATTATCAAACCTCACCCCCACCACTACTACATAAATTAGATTACTTAGACGTTTTTCTAATGTCAAGTAAATGGTATACTTGACACTTATAAAAGTTTCGAGTATTCGAGTGTCAAATATAGTGTGATAACTTAACTTCGAAAAAAGTCAAGACAAATGTTTGTTGATATAATTTTCATGTCAAGAAAAATAATACACTTGACATTGGTGGTATGTCAAGTTTATTGATTCTTGACATTGATTATGTATCATATATGATAACTCTTTGACGTTTTTTATGTGTCAAGTATATATATATTTTTTTTCAAATTAAATGCCCTAATCGATATTCTCATTTTCTGCCTTGTATTCCAACAATATAATTACATTTTAAGATCTACCAACTCAATATATTCACTAAAAATCCATATGTTAACTATGACCTTTTATATGAACACTCCTCACAAATTACAATAATATTTCTCTTTCACATGTACATGCACAAAATAAAATCTCAACTATTGCTTTTGTATACAAAACTCAACATTCAACAAACACAAAAGTGACAAATTATTTAATAAGTAACCTCTCAACAAAGTATATTATTTAATCTATACATAACCTCCTTCATCAAGGCCCTTCTGCTCGAGCCAACCTTTGTAAACCTTGCCAAAACCTCCTTCACCAAGTATTGCTTCAACTTTGAAGTTTTTGGTTGTAGCTTTGAGCTCTGCCAGGCTATACTCCCTCAAGTTTGAAGATGGCAAAATCTGTCCCTGTGGAAAAACTTCATCTTCACTTGCTATAGAGAATTGACTATTCTTGGAGATGTTACTGATAGTTGATGATGTTGTCTAACTAGTTGTCTGAGATACCACTGTCATAGCCACAAATTTTAATCATATAAATAAGGGGAATTTTTCCAAATCATAAACAATATAATCATTATCTACATGTAGCTCTTAGTCTCAGGTCAAAATTCAATGGAAAAAACCAACCACACACACTTAAAAAGCTAGGAAACTCCAAACATGAAGCAAACAATTACCCATATGGAAGAATGGCAAAGAGTTTCGAAAAGAAATTCCTCCTCAAAGACTGGAAAACAATACACATCATATATAACTCAACTAAACACATTTAGAAAGATATGAAACTCCAAACATGAAACAAACAATTATCCATATGAGAAGAAAGGAAAAGAGTTTCAGAAAGTAATTCCTCCTCAAAGATTGACAAACAATACACAACATAAATAACTCAGAATACAAATTAAAAGAAACCCCGTTAAAGAACTCCAAACTCTAAAGGGGAAAAATTACTTGGGCAAAACTTACAGTTGGTAAGCACAAATTTGAAATAGAACTGGATTCAAGTAAAACTTACTGAAATTACCTTAACTGAGATGTCCAGTGGTATTAGGGGCATGATTCAATAGGAGAACCCCAACAAATCCCCATTTATCTTCTCTATCTCTCTCTCTTCTTGTTGGGAGCATAAAAAGGAAGAAGAAGATAGTTAAGGAGAGCCCGTGTGGATTCGGTGGAGGACTGAGGATGAAAATAGTGGATCCGGTGGAGGACTAGCCAGATCTAGAATAGGGGCAATGCGACTGTATGACAAATGACAGCAAGGCTGGGCATCTCTAAATAGGGGTGTCGCGGTGGCTAGGACACAAATGGCGGGGTTTGGTCAGTGTGAACGGCGGGTGGAAAACGCTTCTTCTAGCTTAGGTGAAGGAGACGAGCGGCGGCATCTAGTCATGCAAATGGCTGGGCTCGACAGCGACAAATAGCTTCAACTGGACGCTGGAGGGTGGTGGTTGAAAGAGGAGCTAGTCGGCTGTCGGCAGCAGGTAGAGGGAGAGTCGGCTGGGGTTGGTGGGTGCTACGAAGAGAGGGTTTTGAGGGGATGGGGGTTTGCAAGAGAGAAAACGAGGAAGAAGGGGAAGTTTTTTTTTTTTTTACTATAGCACATTTAACCCTTTTACTTGTTTAAAATAATAAGTTAATTATTTTTTTATATTTTATTTGATAATTTTGGTAGGAGGGATACCAAATTTGAGAGGTAAATGAAAATGGTGAAGGAGGGAAACAAAAAATAAAAATTAAAAAATATTATTTTTTTTATATTTTCCTTGACATGAAAAATATGTCAAGGAAGAGCTTCTTATACTTGCAAGACCTTATATTACTTGACACGAAAAACGTGTCAAGTAATAGCTCGCGTGAAAATATTTGGAACATTCCGTCAATCTTCGTTTTTTTAACCCTTTTACTTTGACATTTTCTTTTCTAAAATGTGATTACTTGACATTTTTTCCAAAGAAACGTTAAATAATTAAAAATTACAAGTATCAAGTAATGTAGATTTTGTAGTAGTGCACCTACTGCTTCTGTTGATTCGCCATAATTTTGATGCTAAATGTTAAAGGAAAATTGTTGCAATATTTGCAAAAATATCCCACTTTAGTGGAACTAATCAATTGTAATAATAATAATAATAATAATAATAATAATAATAATAATAATAATAATAATAATTTACTTTTCTTAAAACAATATCGGAGAGAGAGACGATTCGATTTTTTTAATCTCCCGGTCAATATGGTATATGTCAAATCTTAATTAATCAAATATGCTATATTTCAAGTTGACAAAATAAATCTCTAAAAGAAAAAGTTGATACAAGCCTCTTATTAACTATTTAGGGCTAGCATTGTAATCATCTTTATTTTTTATGTTTATTTATTAAGAACTTAAATTATTTTTTTTTCATTTTTATATAATTTACATTTTTCTTAATTATATGGTTGAATTAGTAGTCAATTTTTTTTTAAAAAAAAAACTTTGTAAAAGCTACTTTTTTTATTTTTCAAATTTTGGCTTGGTTTTTTTAAAACCATTGATAAAAAATAGATAACAAATGAAGAGTTTAAAGACAAAAAGTAATGTCTATGAACTAATTTAAAAAAAAAAAAATCAAATGGTTACTAAATGAAATCTTAAGTTTTAGTCTTTGTTTTTGAAATTCAAGCCTACAAATACTATTTTCATAATTGATTTCGTTGTTTCTTTATTTTTTAAGAAATGTTTTCAAAATTCAAGTGAAGTCTTCAAAACTAGAAAAAGTATTTTTTTATTTTTTTCAAAATTTAGCTAAATTCTAATGTATACTTTGGGAAGATAAAAAAATAGTAAAAAAACTGGCAAATTGGAAATCTACTTCTGAAATATGATGGTGATAGTAATTACACCATCAAACTTTTAATTGTAAAAAATAAGCCCTCAAACTTCCGATAGTTTTAAAATTTGACCTTCAAACTTACAATAATTGTAGAAATTTAACTTTAGAAAGATAAAAATTGAACCCCTCAAACTTATATAATTTCTACCATTAAAATTTAGGGACATGATTGTAACTACAATCCTATTTTAGGAGTGATTTTTGAAATTTACTAACAAAAAAAAATTATTCGAAAACAAACCGTAGAATTTTCAAACAACCAAAAACTATAAATAAATAGTTATGGGTCTTCATTCAGGGATGATCTGACTCTTAGCCGCCACTCCAAAAAAAAAAAAAAAGAAAAAAAAGAAAAAAAAAAGCTACTTTTAAATCAATTTTGTTACGAGTCCTAAACATACATGAAACTATCTCTAATGAAACAAACATGAAACTATTATTAAATTAATTTATTTAATTTACATATCAATAGAGATGCGTATTAGTCATTAATATATATATCTTTAATTTGTAATGCTAACCTTAACAGGAAATTCAATACCATACCAATTATTACTAAATTTAAATATTATTAATTGTACAATTTAGACTTTTGCTTACACATTTTAAATATTTTGAGAATTGTACACAAGAAGCAAAATTCGATATGTTTGTTGTCCTAAAAATTAGCGAAAATGATACGTAAACATAATAAAATTAGCAAAAATTAGTTATACAAGTATGACTATACATCTTGCCAACTCGAATATAATTTATTTAAATAAAACTATATTTATCATTTTAATGATGGATGATTCGACCTTTCATAGTGATAAAAAATAAGTGATAATCCATCATGTTTATTGAATATTCAATCAAACATAATAGATGTTAATGTTTATTAGGATCATAACCAACTTCGTTATGATCATAATTCTTCATTGTTCAATCAAAGATAATGGACTATTAATGTTTGTTATCATGTGAATGCAAGAGTTTGAAAAGGATTTCAACTTAATGTATGATGTGTTATTTTTCCTACAACTAAGATAGTAATAATACTGTCCAAATCTCATATGACAATTTTATTTATAGTGTTTGGAGTCCATCACTTTCTTAATCTTTTCGATTTGGATAACTCTTCTTCTAATATGTTGTTAAAACTTAACATTTCCTCTCATATATCATATTTTAATAACACGATCTTAAGATACATATTAGTTGTTTGTTTATCTTAAGTACATCATAATTAGTTTTATATAGACTTATGGTGTGTTTGGAATACATTCCCAAGTTTTAATTTAAAAAATAAGTCATTTAGGAAAAACTTAGAATGTTTAACAACCACTCAAAATAGATTTTCAAATATATTTTAATCTATTTTTATAAAAAATATTTGAATAAAAATGATTTTTTTGAAAAATATATATTTTTAAAGACAATCCATACAAGGCTTTAAATATAAATCTATAATCTTCTCCAAATATGAGAAAGATCGATCAAATTCATAACAAAAAATTGAGCTGTGAGGATAATATGATTAAAATATTAAAATTAGGATTAGAGGAAAAGAAAGGAAAAGAAAGAAAAAATGTCGTGGAAATTAGACCTTATGTTTAATTAAAACATTTAAAGTAAAGTAGGCGTCAAGAAGCAAAGTTGGAAACGGTTAGCAAACTTCAGAAGTTGATTGGTTCCACGTCATCCGGGGCCCAACAAAATAAAACAAAAATTTGTCATTGTTCATTCATTTAGACCCAAAATTGACTCCGTTGAAAGCTCCACTTCTCAAAACCTTTAATAATAATATCTATTCAATTTTGGGATTATTTATATTAATGTACGGTTGAGTTGGATTGAGAATATGTTTTTTTTGGACCAACTCAAAAATCGGTTAGATTGACCATACAAATGATGCAAATAAAGTCTCCAACTAAATCCTTAAAATTCAGGTTGGATTGAGTTATTGAGTTATAATTTTTTTTAATTAAAAAATATGTAAATTTATATACAACACATGACTAATAACTAAAATCTCATAAAAATTAAATGCTAAATATCAAATATCTATGATATTTATTGAAAACTTTAAACAAAAATAAATTCATAATAATTTTAAAAGAAAATTATTAAAAATTCACAAATTAATAAATACAAAGTAATCAAACTTTGCACACATATATATATAGTTATTATATACAAAATTCGGAATGAATTGGGTCAGTCCAAAATTTTTTAATTAACCCACAATCCAACTCAACAAAAGTTGAAAAAGTTTAACCAAATCCAACTTTTACATTTTGGATTGGGTAGTCCAAATTATTTGAGTTATTGAATTATTTTAACACTCCCAATTTATCAACTAAATTATGATATTTTTTTTCTTGAATGCAATTGGACAAAGAGATTAAAACCATATATATATATATGAGGTTATTATCACATTTGCATGTCAATTAAGCTATACTCGTTTTTGGCTTAAAACTAATTTTCTTTTTTTTTTTCTTCTTTTTTTTTAATTTAATCCATTAAAAGAATATTATAAGAAGAAGCTTTCTAAGTATACTTTTATATCAGATTATTTTAGCCTGAAGTTTAATTTGCAGAGCGATATAAACGACAAAATAAATAAGCCGAAGAAATTTTTGTAATGTACAAGCCTCTTCTTCCTTTATTTGTCACAAGGCAATGATACAAACGAGATAAAAGACGGACGATTTTATTTATTTATATTTTTTTAGTAAAACAACGGTCAGAATGAGGATCGAACATTCGACCTTTAGAGAATAAAGTCATGTCAATTATCGTTAGATTAAACTCACTTTGAAAATGATTTATTTATTTGGAGTAACTTAAAATTGTTAGTATATTAATTTGTATTTGTACATACACTATGCAATGGATGCGTATGATATGATATAATATAATATAATATGATAGAGATTTTTTACTTATTAATTTAATAATATTTAAGCCTTTTGATTCGAATTCGTAGGGAGGTCTCCTTTACTCATATCCAATCATCGATATAACATCCTAGTACATTCATTTGCTTAAAAAGCTATGGTGGAGAGTTGTAATAGAATTTCTTCATATTTCTTATCCGGAGTGGTTTGTTTCGCTGATGTCAAATGATTTGATTTTATAATTGTGTTTTATGTTAGTTAGTCCAGAAAAACAATAAATAAAATTTATATATAAAAGTACATTGTTAAACAATTAAATGAGTTTGAAAGTTTTATAAAACGTGTTAATGGTAAAATTCAAAAAAAAAAAAAAAAAGAACTCAAGACATGTCTCAATAGTGAATTCATATTTTGGGAGAAAAGGGAAGACTTATAAAACAAGAGAAAATGTACACATAGTGTGATACTTATCTTACACACTCGAAGAATTCAAGTCAGAGAACTTGAAAGGTGCAACTAGTTGAAGTTTGAATATAATAAAAATTACTTCTTCTAGAGTTCCAAAATTACATTCAAGAAACTTATAATAACGAATGAGGGAGTTTTTCAATCTTGTGCTATGACATGAATATAATTGATTGAAGTGACAAATCCATAAAATGACTTATATTTAAATGACCCATTTTTCATAATTTGCACAACTAACAAAAAAAAAGACAAAAAAAAAAAAATAAAAAAATTACATGGTCGTGGCTTAATGTATTGTTTGTGACTTGTACACAATTTAAATGAGTTATGAAGTTGAATTTATCAAAATAAATTATAAATTTTACTAGTTACATGTAAAAGTGATTATATAAATAAGGTAATTATTTTAAATAACGACATTGCTAAAAAAAATTGTTAAATAAGGTAATTATATAGTAAAATGTAATAGAAAATAATATCTTGTTATTTTTATAAATAAATTAACTTATTTTCTTATATTTGAAAAGGGTTTATAAATAATTATTTAAGAAAATTAAAAAAAAATGACGAGAATAAAAAATAAAAAAGACAAGAAAGATCAAGATGAAACATCGTATCGGACCACCGAGTCCTTTGCGGACAGTTGCTTGAAAGCTATATATTCATAGATAGTATAAGCAAACGGCGTCGTATTGAGGGGCCACTTTCAAAATAATTTCTTACTTATGGCCCATTTTCTGGCCCAAGTTCATGTGATCAAGTTGCTAGCGTTCATGTCCCACAAAAAAGAAAAAAAGCCCCTTTTTATGGAACTTCAATAATATCTTAAACTTTTCTTTTTCTTTTTCTTTTTCGAAAATAAAATAATAATATGTTAGACCTAGCATTTCCCTACAAAATCAAATTCTTAGTAAAATTTCAAAAACTAAAATAAATTTTTAAAAAATATTATTTCATTTTTTTAGTTTTCGAAACTTGACTTTATTTTTTAAAAATATTAGTAAAAATCAGAAAACAAACCAAAAAATTTAGAGTTGAAAAGAATGTTTGTAAACTTAACTTTCAACAATTAAAAATATAAAATCAAATTATTATCAAACGAGAGACGGAAGATAGCAATAAATAAAAGAAAGAATTATGTGAGAGAGTTGCGTGAAGGAGAGATTGATATAACAATGAGAATTTTCATATACCACACCCTCATAGTGTTGGAAGCAAAATTATACTTTTGGTAGCATTAATTGTAATTAAAGATATCACATCATTTTCTCTAAGACGTTTTCAATTGTTTAACAATCATTCTTTTTGCAAAGATTGTAATATTTAAACATCATGAAATGAAACTTTTTCATTTCTTATTTATATAAGTTACATGTTAGGAAAAATCGCTCTCCTACCAAAAAAAAAAAAAAAGAAAAAGAAAAATTAAAATAACAACATAAATTAATAAAAAAGAAAAACACTTGAACTCAAAGAAACTCCACGATTAATTAAAACAAGATTTATTATGTGAAAATTTATTATAATCTCTAATAGATAAGATGAGTCTTATTTAAAAAAAATTATGTGACAACAAATACCTTTGTACATGCATCACAATATAAAATAACACAAAATAAGCTGATACAAAACAAAAATATCTTTGTTCATGCATTGCAATTGTAAAACAAAATAAAAAATATATCTAAAAGCAAAGGATATTTCTTGGCTTTATTTGGACCCCCATGTTGTCGGCTATGGATACTTTATCTTCCTCTCGCTCTCACCTTACTCTCTTCATAAATTATTGGACCAGACCCATCAAAATACTTTAATATATTCTAAGCTTCAATTAAAGTTTGCCCATTTGATTATTTCTTCTTTAGTGTGTATGGTTATAGTGCACTACTAAAAAGATGTTGGTATAACCTAATGTGTAATCAAGTATTATTCTATATTACGTTGAAAAAAATTACAAAATAAAATAAATATTTCAAATTTGTATACAATCAATGTATTAAGAACATGTAGATTTAGAATCTACATCTAATTATTATTATAAGTAATCATACTCCACATTGTTTAAATTTATATTTAAAGATTATTAAAGCAAATCACCACGATGCAACCGAAAATTATTTGAGAAAGCTATCACAATATCGTTTATGGTTTCTACCTTGATGAGTATATGAGAGAGAAATCGAAAAAATATTTTAAATTTGTATTTAGTGATTATCAATGCCTTGTTTTATAACAATTTAAATCTTGTTTGGTCATCATTTGGTTTTCGGTTTTTGTTTTTAATAATTAAGCCTATATCATTCATATTTCTTACAATGATTTGTATCTTTTTTAAGTACAATGGTTGAATTCTAGCTAAATTCCAAAAACAAAAACAACTGTTTGAAAACTATTTTTTTTTTTTTTATTATTCTCAAAATTTAGCTAGCTTTTTTTAATAAACCATTAGTGAAAAGTAGATAAAAAAAGAATAAATTTGGTGGTGAAAGTAGTGTTATAGGATTAATTTTCAAAAACAAAAACAAAAACAAAATACTTACCAAACGAGACCTCAGTTTATTATTTTTTGTTTTTGAAAACTAAGACTATAAACACCTTTTCCACCTCTAAATTTATTATTCCGTTATGTGCTTTCTATAGGTATTACCTGAGTTGCACCTATTTTTTGTGCAGCTGCCTAATAAAAATTTGCCATGAGGCAAATATTTTTATTTAAAAAATTGAATTGTTTTTATTTTTTTTAGGTATAAAAGGGAGGGATGCATGAGATTGCAAAGTTGCATCTGATTGTTACCATTTTCACAACCCAAGTCAAGTTTTGAAAATTTAATATTTTCTTTTTAAACTTGTTTTTAGAATTCAATTATTTTAGTTAAAGATGAAAATCATTATAAAAAAAATTTAAGAAAATATACTTAATTTTCAAAAATAAAAAACCAAAAACTATAACTTTTTAAAAAAATTTTATTCGATAATTATTAACAAAAATAGGATTGGGTAGAAATTATTTACAAAAATAGGTGTTTGAATTGTGTACCCGGTACACGATTACCACTAAATCGTGTACTCGGTACACGACTATCTGTGACCTGGCCCGTACAGACTGCCACATGGATAGTCATGCAACGTTGACCAAGTTCACGATTACCCTAAGTCGTGTACCGGGTACATGACTTAGTGGTCCAATCTTTATTTTTTTTCTAATATATGAATTTGTATACTTGGGCTTTTATAGATTTGTTTATTTGGATTGATTTATATATTTATTTATATGATTTTTTTTTTTT
>NC_052349.1:24923718-24998230 GCF_009727055.1 Benincasa hispida | reverse complement strand
ACCACCTGTGGCCCTTCCTCTTCTTCCTCCTATTCGAAACATTTCTCCTTTTCTTCCTCCTTACTACTGTCGGTCGCCAATTCCGCCACCGTTCGCTGTCTCCGATCTTATTACTATTGCTGCCATGAGCCGATCTAACTATCGTCTCCCATCTTTGTCACCATCCGCCTTAGGTAAAACTTTTTCTTTATTTTTTTCCTCTAACATTTGAATTTGTATACTTGGGCTTTTATTGATTTGTTTATTTGGATTGATTTATATATTTATTTATATGATTTTTTTTTTTTTTTTATAGATTTGTATACTTCAGTTGATTTGGGTGTACTTATTTGGATTGATTTATATATTTATTTATATGATTTTTTTTTTTTTTTTATAGATTTGTATACTTCAGTTGATTTGGGTGTACTTTATAGATTTGTTTATATGATTTTTTTTTATATAGATTAGTATATTTGAGCTGATTTATATATACTTTATAGATTTGGGCTAATTTAAATGTATTAGATTTAGATCGATGGTTTTTTTTGTAATTGGACGGTTGAATTTTTGTAATGTATACTTTATAGATTTTGTTTGGCTACTTTTTGGGTGATTGTTTGGGCTATTTGTTGGGTTGATTTAAGAAAATATTTAGATTTATTAAAAAAGAAGAAACATTTTTTTTTGTCGTATTAACATATTTTTTGTCGATGAAGATTTAGTTATTCTTAAACCAGAAAATGATGGAGATAGTGATTTTGATGTCGAACTTGATGGAGTTGGTACCGTCAGATATTTTCACCCAAATAGATTGGAAAATTACTAATTCAACATATGAACTAGGGTCAACTTTGGAGGAAAGAAGTATACGTGTAAATAATAGGAATTTTATTTAATACTAAAGAAGATTTACAACTTATTGTAATAAAATATTACGTGACAGAACACTATGAGATTATTATAGTGGAATCAAATCAAGATATTTGGTATGTGAGATGCAAACGGTGGAAGGAGGTTGTGATTGGAGGTTACAGGCATGTTGGCGTAAAATTCAGGAACACGATCAGATTGTTGTGTTTGGTGATTGGGAGAAATCATATTCAGAGCTTTCTTATTGGTTGAGTGCTCTTGTACATTACAATCCAGGAACACGATCAAATTGGTATTTCCTTCCGTCCGATGTGCTAGGTACGACTGTTTTTGGTTGAGTTTTCTGGTCCTTCGGTCCTGCAAGAAAAGGGTTCAGATATTGTAGACCATTAATCCAGATCGATGGAACTCATCCCTACGGAAAGTATATAAGGGAAAATTATTGACCGCCTTATCTATTGATGCAAATAGACATATATTTTTCCTTACTTTTGCTATTGTTGAAGGTGAAAATTCATCCAGTTCATCAGTTTTTGTGGGCATTGCGTGAATATATTACCCAACGACATGGTATTTGCTTGATTTCTGATAGACATAAGGGCATTCTTGCTGCAATTAATAATGAGGAAATTGGTTGGAGTGAACCTAGAGCATACCATCGATATTGTCTTCACCATGTTGCTAGTAACTTCAATACAAAATATAAATAAAAAAAACTAAAAGATTTGGTGTTTAAGGCAGGAAATCAACACCAAAGGCATAAATTCATTAGGTGCATGAAAGAGTTGAAACAATTGAATCTTGAATGCCTTGAATATTTTTCTGATATTGACTTGGAAAAATGGACTCAATCACATGACGGCGGGTATCGCTATGGATGGATGACAAGCAATGCAGCTGAATGTATGAATGGTATTTTCAAAGGTGCTAGAATTTTACCAATTACTTCTTTGGTTAGGCTAACATTCTATCGCACAATACTGTATTTTGAACGTTGAAGACAAAAGAGTAGTAAAGCACTTGACCATGGGGACATGTACACAAAATATGCCATGAGAAAGCTTAAAAGATGGGGAAAATGAGCATTTGCACACACAGTGACATCTATTGACATGGAAACTCAAACTTTTGAAGTACAAACTGACATAAGTATGATTTCTCCCTATAAAGGACAACGCACACAAGTTTTGATCTTGAGAGAAGGAACTTGTTCTGTGGCAGTCATTCAAGATTCCATGTTCTCATGTAATTGTAGTTTGTAATTATATGCGTTTGACATGCATACCTCTTATTGATGAATGCTACAAGTTGTCCCACTTCAAGCGATGTTATGAGGGTCACTTCCATCCAATATAACACCCAAATTATTGGCCAGAATTATCATTTACAGAAGTTTGTCCGAATGCTGACTTACTAAGAGAACAAGTCGACAAAAAAGTACGTGCATTCATAATAAAATGGACTGGAGAGAGGCAAGCCAAAAAGTTCGATGTACAATTTGCAAGGGAGGACATAACAAACATACTTGTCCACAACGTACATTAGGTGTTTCCTCTTCGGGCTATTGAATTTTTTATGTAATTGTTTTTTTTTATATACTTGTGTTTTTAATGTAATTGTATTTTTTATATAATTATATTTTTTATGTACTTGTGTTTTTAATGTAATTGTATCTTTTATGTACTTGTGTTTTTAATGTAATTATATTTTTTATATAATTGTATTTTTTTATGGACTTGTGTTTTTAATGTAATTGTATTTTCTATATAATTTTATTTTTTTATGTACTTGTTTTTAATGTAATTGTATTTTTTATGCAATTGTATTTTTTATGTACTTGTGTTTTTAATGTAATTGTATTTTTTATGTAATGAATTTTTGTTATGTAATGTAATTTGAACTTCTTAGGTAATAGAGCTCAGTCCTTCTAATCCTGTACAACTATATCAACAAAATACCCATCGTTCACAATCGATATGAGATAGTTCTTCTACCATAGTTTTGGGTTGTCGGAGAAGGGAGATATCTGCACAACATACTATCCCATTTGATTCACGTATTATTCCCTATGTTGAACGGGCTGGTTTTCTTGGGGTTGCACAGATCAGATTTATCCAACTTGATTGACACCTCATAACTATTTTAGTCGAGCGTTGGAGACCAGAAACCCACACATTTTACCTCTCCTTGTGGGGAATATACGATTACGTTATAGGATGTTGCTATTCAGTTTGAGTTAAGAGTATACGGAGAACCTTTGACAGGTTCATTACAATATAATTAGAAAACTGTTTGTGACGAGCTCTTGGACGTTCTACCAGATGATCTGAAAGGCTCGAGATTGAGCATCCCATGGTTGGCATCCCAGTTTCTAGAATTACCTCTCGATGCCGATGACATCAACGTACGTAGGTATGCACGAGCATACATTATGCAGTTTATTGGCAAATTTTTGTTCGTTGACAAGTCAAACACTCTAGTACATCTTTTGTTTCTCCCTCTACTATCTGATTTCGAGCATGCTGGTACATACTCGTGAGGTGGTGTCTATCTTGCATGGCTTTATAGAGAACTTTGTCGAGCTACCAATGCACAAGTGTTGGAAATAGCGGGGTCGTTGATACTATTACAGGTATGGGCTTATGATAGATTTCAAATTATAGCACCATAAGTCCAGTTACAGGCCTCAGGTCATCATCCACTTAGTGCAAATATTATTTTATTTATATATTTATTTCGTTATCATTTTATGTAAGAATATAAATTAATTGTATTTTTTTTTATATAATTTTAAATGGATTAGTGTATTAGCTGCTTCTGAACAATCAACAAATATGTTGCTAGTATATTGAAAAATATTTGACAGACTGATGCACAATTAGGTAATAAATGTATATATAAATGAATATTTAAAAAATTTGGTCAATTATGGGTGTATAATTATCTTTTTTTTTTTTTTCTAGATTAATTGGACGCCATACACACAAGATATTTGGTCATCACTACCTGATTCCTGTCGTAATGGTCAAGACATTTGATTGACCGTTAGTCCTCTTATATGCTTCCATATAGTAGAGTGACATCATTCAGATTGTGTGTTGAGACAGTTCGATCTGTGACAAACGGTATCTTCATTGTGCTATACACTAACAACACTACACCATATTGATTTGAGAGGTAAGCATGACCAAGACTGGCGTCGAATTCATGCGGAATATATATCCTATTTGCATGCACGACATGATTGTTGTGCACAGGGAGAACTAACAAATAGACCAATTGTATCAGATGACTACTTTTCCTGGTACGATTCAATCACGAGGCGATTTATCACATCTGACGACACTTACTATTACTGTATGGTAAGAGATATAAAATCAAACATTTCCCAAATATATGATATGAATATTGTTTAATATTAATTTTTTCATTGTATAGAATAATTTTACGTTAATAATATTTAGCATAACACAATTTACCAGAGTTGGGTTCAATGCGTGACCAAACATTGGTCAACCTAGAAACTATTATTCAACAAACAAGACACTCAATGTTGCTAAAATATATAATTAAGTTTTCATTGCAGATTAAATATATAATTAAATTTATTAATAAATATATAATTAAGTTTAATAATTAAGTTTTCATGGCAGATTAAATATATAATTAAGTTTATTAATAAATATATTTGTTGCTAAAAATTATAAAATAAACAGTTAAATTGATTAAAAAAAGAAAAAGTAATTGTGGACCCGGTCCACGATTATGGAAATCGTGGACCCGATCCACGAGTATGTGCTTGATCAATCCACCGACTGTGCTGATGTGGTGCTGACTGGATTAAAGCCTAATCGTGTATCGAGTACGTGATTTCCCTTACCCTTCAAAACTACCTATTTTTGTCAATACTTTCTGTTCCCACTTACTTTTAAAGATTCTTTGACACTGTTTGATAACCATTTCGCTTTTTGTTTTTAGTTTTTGAAAATAAAACCTATATACTCTCTATTTCTTATCATGATTTACATCATTTTAAGTATGAATTATTAACCAAATTCTATAAATAAAAACAAAATTTTCAAAAGTACTACTTTTATTTTTCAAATTTTGATTTGGTTCTTTAAACTATTAGTGAAAACAATGTCTATCAACTTAATTATAAAAAATAAAAACTTGAAAATCGAATGGTGTAAGTAGTTACTAAATAACGGGCAAAATTTTGAATTCACGTACAAAACTATCCTATGGCCATATGGCCAAATTGAAAAATGACTATTTTCTCTAATTTCCCCTCTAATTCTTTCTAATTTGTGTGTTAGAGCTTTCATGTGTATGAATACATGGGTCCTTACAAAACGTTTCATTCCTTTTTCATTTGCTTATAAATACAAAACCCATTTCTCCTCTTCCCCTCACCACTTCCCCTTCTTCCTTAATTCCATTCATTTATATTAAGAAACAGAGATGGGTGTCTCAAATTCCAAGAAAATTTTGATTCTTTTCCAATTAATTCTCCAATTAACATTCATTCATTCAGCCATAACTCCACAAAGTAGCACAGAGTTCATAAAAAGCTCATGCAGTTCCACCACATACCCTCGTCTCTGTTTTTCCTCTCTTTCAGTCCACGCTAATGCCATCCAAACGAGCCCTCGCCTTTTAGCCACCGCCGCCCTCTCCGTCTCCCTCTCCTCCGTCAAGTCCGCCGCCACTCAAATCCTCAAGCTTTCCCACGCCCACGGCCTCCCCTCCAGAGATGTCTCTGCTCTGAACGACTGTTTGGAAGAATTGAGTGATTCTGTCGACTCCCTTGCCGCCTCCATTTCCGAGATGCCGAAGCTCCGTGGCCACGATTTCGATCTTGTTATGAGCAATGTTCAGACTTGGGTCAGCGCCGCCCTCACCGATGAGACCACTTGTAGCGAAGGGTTTCAGGGGAAGGTGGTGAACGGCGGCGTTAAGGCTACGGTTAGGACTAGGATTGTCAACATTGCACAGTTGACTAGTAATGCTCTCTCTTTGATCAACCGGATTGCCGATCTTTATTAGCTGCATTCCAACTGCACCCATTTTATTGAGAAAAACAAACTAAAAGTTGAGATGGGTTTGTGTGTACTATAGTCCGATGTGAGATATGAAAGTTGCAATTGTAAGTATGATATTTAGTTAGAGGGTGGAGTTTTTGTCATAGTATTGTATACTTAGTAATAGGTTTAATTGGGGTTTATGTGTGGAGATTGGAGTTATTGTTGCATTATTAAGAGCATGTATTATTGGATTTTGAATTTATTGAAGTTAATTAGGGTTTGTGTGGAGATGATTTGTAGCAGAATCTAAAAACCTGCATACACATCGATGAGTAGGAATGAACCAAGTTTAAACAGATTGGAGTCTGTTTAACATTGCCGTAATAGATTTTCAAGTAATTTATGTTGTGAAATAAAATCAAAGTGATTAAACCTTTGTGATTTGTGGATAGAAATGTCTACAAGATGGATCGGGAAGGGGACGGGGAAGCCCTCCCAGTCCCCGTCCCCTATTCCATTTCCATCCTCATGAATTTCTCTGTGGGGAAGGAGGTGTGGATTCCTCCAGGGAACGGTCTCGAGATCAGGTTCCTCGCGTTTCCCACCATCATTTTTTCTAACAGTTCCTTAAACATATCCAATACAACTTTCCTTTAAATAAAATATTATAAATTTTGGTAATAAAAACAATAATATACATTCAATTTAAAAAGATATAATTAAAAAGCTAAATTCTCATATTTTTTATAAATTAAAATTCAACAATTAGAATATCATTTCTTAAATATCATAACATCTAAGGAATTAAAGTAATAAAATTTTAAACTTAAATAAATAAAACCTCCATAATTATCCTACCAAAGTCTACACTATATATATAAAAAATCTCCACTCCCTCCCCATTCCCCATGTATTCGAAGATTTTCCTCCCCATTCGGGATGGGTCTCACGGACCCCAACCCATGAGTTTTTTGGAATCTCATTAATATAAAATGCATAAATATCTAATAAATTAAACAAGCTATATTGAAAAGTAGCATGTGAACTGCAAAATCAATACTGTATAAATTAATAACTATTCATGATTATGAAATCAATCAAAATAATTGGAAAGGAAAACAGTTTCAAAGAAGATAAAAAATATCTCCTGAATTGGACGTTAATTACTAACATCTCAATCCTTTTGGGTCTCTTTCATGATAGATTCGAAGACTCTTAACAATAAATTACTTATTCCAATTTGGAATTAACCAACTGTGTCCACAAGGAAAAGCAAGAACATGTGAACAATATATATACATATATTACAAATGCAAGTGGCCATAAACTGCCAACTTAATTGTCCAAAAAAGAGGATGACAAGAAATAAAAGGTAGATTCGAAGAGATTTTTTTAGACACAATAACACTAATTCAACATAATTAAATGCGCATTTTAAGCAATTCAAGTATAGCCCAGGACTTAAAAGAAATGTAACAAAGAGTTCAATCATTGTCAATCCCACCAAGTACTTTTTTAAAATCAAATTCTCAATAAGGGCCCCCAAGTGATTTCAACATACAAAATTTCATCAAATTCTCAATAAGGCTCCCCAAGTGAAACATTTCTTCAAAAATGATGTAGGAAAGACAAATTCAAGCTTTCTTTTACATGATTTTTGGACACAGAATCCAGAAGAGTCGTTGGAAGGACAATGGTTTGGTAATTGGTACACAATAATTTAAGAGGCACGTTTTGGAGGAGACATGTTACAGATGAGGGAAATCACTGTGCTGATTGAAAATATTTGAAGCAGAGCCCCTGTTTGAAGAAATATCAGAATCTCAGTGTTAGTCTTCATACTTATTGAGTGCATGAAAAACAATGAAGATACCCACCAAGAGAAATGCGGATCATCTCGAAAAGTTCGAGCTGCTTTGTTTGCCAATTACTTAGATCCCCAATACCCTAAATGGTTCATGAGATTTAAAACTCAGTTAGAATGATGAATAATAGACATTACCACATGGAAGCTATGATCCAAGGCTATAAAGCTGCTCTTCCCATCATTTTCAATGTTAGATGCCAATGGTAAGAGGGCCAACAATCAAAATCTTTGGAGTCTCAACAACCATACAATCTTGAAGGAGACATGGCTATTAATGGGAAATACAAAGGTGGATGCCTATTTTAATTCATTGTCGACTGGCCAGCACTCATAATAATTCCAGTTGGGTGTTGCTCGATAACATTTACATTTGATTTGACTCTTACTTGAGCAGAAAATTAGAAAATGAATCAGCTTTTCTTACCTCAAATGTATAATTACCCTGAGAGACATCAACAAAAAGTAGTAGGAGTGCAAGGGATGAAGTAATCATATATACTTTCAAAAGACTTGCACGGCTGTGCCTTCGACCTTCAACAAAACATTGTGAAACAATAAACCATTACTGTTGAAACAGATAAAGATATGTAAGAAATTTGGTACAAAAAAATGGTAATAGTATCACTAGCAACCTAGTTCTCCAACCAACAATGAAAAGAAACCAGTGATAGCAGATGAAATAGCAAGTTTATCGGGAGTCTCTTTTTTTGATGTCAATATAAACAAGTATACCACTCCACAAAATTGAATGATAACCTGCAGTAGAATCGAACAGACCAAATTAGAGTACAACAATCACAAGAGGTGCATTGGCTCCCATTTTATTGAACAAGTAAAAACCAACATCAGCAAGACATGGACAGATTATAAGATCATTAGATGGGGTAATGTACCTGAGCTAAAATCAGAGTATGGAAACGAGATTTCCCTTTGGCAACCTTTTGATACCCTAGAATTAGAAAAATCCGTCAAATTGAATCCAAAAAGACAATTAAAGAAAGGTAAATGAATCCCATTTCCTAACGCAGTTCCAATGACTGAAAAATTAGGGCTAGACGATCCCGGAAGTTTTTGGTCGAAGAAATTGAGGGAACTTACGAGAATCGACGACCATACGATAGGAAAAATCAGAGCCATCGGTTCCAGATGGCCTTCCGGCAGCCGGTTTCCTCAGATTCATCTCGTTGGTGGGGACTGAACAACCGGACGGTTGGATTTGGTTTCTGGATTTTAGTGGATTCCTCAACCAAACCAACAATGTCAAAAAGATAGGGATGCACTCTGGGCTGTATAAGAAATTTGGGCCTGGGCCTTCAACCCGATATAGACCGAGGTGGCCCAGTTTTCACGTCATTAGAAACCCAAAAGGGAAATTGGAGAGGTTTCAATTCCAAAAATGGCCCAACCGAAATTTTATGAGAATTTTAGCAAATTGTTGTGGAGCACGTGATTTAGGTTTTTGGTATTCAAACACGTCTTACAATGTAACCAAATCTTTTTTGGTTAAATCTATCTTTCACCAAAGATGAAATTCAATTACATAATATTTTTTTTATAAAAAGAAAATCTTTCCATATATTAAATCAATTTCGCTCTGTATACAACAAGATTGAACTTAGATTGCCTCACCCCCTTGATGATTCAATTTTAAATGATTTGTATAATGTCTTGGATTCTCGACATTGCAAAAATTTTTTGGAGTATATTTGCTAAAACAATTGTGTTCAAATTCTAACTATGTGATATGCCAACAAGAGCGTAGATGTTCATATTATCAACCTCGTAGTTTGAGATTCGATTTCTCCACTCCACACTTTAATTACAATACCTCTTCATTAGATGATTTTTGAAAGAGATGTGAATGGCAGAAGAAAAGTCTAATAGTGATAGCAATGGAGAAATTAACCGTATGAGTTTAATTTAGGATATTATACCAAATCAACATCAAGAAGTATGCAATAGAGGAAGTGGGGAAGAATAATTTAGATAGATTATATTTAATTGAATATAAGATGAGAGTTTAAGGATCGAAGATAATTAGGTGGACAATACAACTTCCGATCAATTGCCTAGCAATACCATATATTTCTTAAAAATACCAAGTATTATGTTATTTAGACATTATTTAGTTTGTATATTTTAGATGGAAAAAGTCCATCGGGTCCATATTACCATCTAATCCAACTTTGTGTCTTCGAAATGGTGTTAAGCCATTTTTCATTAGTTTTTCTTAAATGTCAAACTAGGTCTTTTATTGTAAGTTAGATTTAGCCCATTCAAAACTCCTGCTCAGGGTTAATGACTAAAATATTTTTATTTTTTTAATCGGATTTTTAATCTCATTTTCAATCCGATTAAAATATCAAACATTTTCATTAAAAATTCCAAAATGATATGAGGTGTGCTTAGCTATTTTTTAATATAATCTATTTATGGAGTTCAGAATCAAGGACTGATAATTTGTTATTTTAAATACATTGTATATGTATATGTTGACTTTTGATATGAGGTGCAAATATAAGCTAAAGTGTCTATGTTGTGGTTGATCATGTTAAAATTGGTTGTTCGATTTCATTGAATATACAAATTTTAGTTACTTTAGTATAGGACTAATAGTTATTCTGAGAGAAAAATATTTGTGTTTTGCTATTTTTTTTCAAAAAGTAATTTCATGTTCAATATTTGAAAATATTGTGTGTTTTTTTGTGGTTAATAGATATTTTACTATATAATTCTATAGGAATATAGTTAATAGAATCTTGATTGAATTAGTAAAAAATGGTAGGATTTAAATTTTAGATTTTTTGAATCAGGGTCGATTGTTAATTCGTAATTAATAATTCTAAAAATCATTTTTACCATTTTTCTAATTTCAAAAGTTTTTGTTTTTTGCTATTTTTCAAAATGAGATGTTTTATTTTATTATTTCTCTCATCAGCTCTCTATTTTTTTCCACAAATGAGCCAATTGGTAATATATAGATTTAAAAGGAAAAGGAAAAAGGAATGGGGAAAAATCCATGATTTCTATGATTTTATTCTTTATATTTTCAAGGGTGGTGCATTGTGGTATATACTACTTTGTAGTACAATGATTGAATCTCACACGTTTTGGATCAAAGTACTAATTAGTACATACATATGTACGCATAAAAATAAACACGCTTCTATACTGTGGCATATGTGAAATTAATATATTTTCATTACATATGTAATGTAGTCCGTGTTGAATGGGAAATTTTGGACCAATCACAAGTTGCCACGTCATTTACTAAATAATGATGAAATTTTAAATCATTAAATTTGGGTCCAATTAGATTTTGACATATGTCCTGAATTGAAGTTGAAGACAAATTTTGATGACGCCACGTAGTTTTATCATGACCGTTGAATCAGATAAGATTAATTTGGCCCAATTTGATATTATTATTTGGGTCAAAGTTCAACTAAGCCCAAAAATAGGTTGAATTTGACCCAAATGTCAAATCAGGCCTAAATCCAATTAACTGGGCCAAAGGCTATGCCCATGGACCAACCAAAGGCCCAAACCCATGAAGCCCATCAGAGAGTCCTATAAATAGAGGCACTCTTCTCATTTCAGGGTCAACATTTTCTACATTCAGAGAGCCCAAAGAGAATTCATCAACAAGCAGAAGACTCCCAAAACTCCTGAAGCTGCACTCCTAGAAGACCGAAGACCCTTGAAGACACAAAGACTCTTCCAGACTTCTACTTCAAGAATGTTTGGTGCTTTTCTTCTTGAAGTCAAGCACATTCACCCAACTGAGAGAGAATCAGAGGATCAAGTATTAGAGATCGAACCACATCGCATCAAATCAACTTCAAAATCAACACCAACTCAAGTTCAACTCCATGAAACAAGTTTCTCCGGAAGCCTCGTGTGAACAAATTGGCACGTCCAGTGGGACCTCTCTACCTCTCATCTCTCTCTCAGTATCCAAACAAGACAAATGGCACCTAAGAAGATGACATCCAAAGCTTCCTCCACAAACGGCTTGTACATGGGACCTATCACCCGCAGTCATTCAAGAGAAGTCACGCAGGAGCAAGAGCAGAACTCCCTCATTGCCCACAATATTTTGAGGCAAATGATGGAATTCCCACAAAGCGGGGTTGTCATCAAGGAAAACCCTTTGTTTGACAACTCTATTTCCGCCTCCAGCAAGCCGAAAAGAGATACACCGCCGAATGTGATTTCTGTCATGATGGCAGATGTGACGGCAGAAGCGACCATGGTAGAAATGGAAAGGAAGATTAACTTTCTGATGAAAGTCGTCGAGAAGCGAGACCATGAGATCGCTTCCCTGAGAGAACAAATGCAGTCTCGAGAGGCTATTGAATCAAGCCAAACACCCANAATTTAAACTCAATAATTTTAGATAATTAACTTAAATTTTTCTGAAATTCGGGATGTTACAGAGAGAGAATCAGAGGATCAAGTATTAGAGATCAAACCACATCGCATCAAATCAACTTCAACATCAACACCAATTCAAGTTCAACTCCACGAAACAAGTTTCTCTGGAAACCTCGTGTGAACAAATTGGCACGTCTAGTGGGACATCTCTACCTCTCATCTCTCTCTCAGTATCCAAATGAGGAAAATGGCACCTAATAAGATGGCATCCAAAGCTTCCTCCACAAACGGCTTGTACATGGGATCTATCACCCGCAGCCGTTCAAGTGAAGTCACGTAGGAGCAAGAGTAGAGCTCCCTCATCGCCCACAACATCTTGAGGCAAATGATGGAATCCCCACAAAGTGGGGTTGTCATCAAGGAAAACCCCTTCGAGGAGCGAGACCATGAGATCGCTGCCCTGAGAGAACAAATGCAGTCTCGAGAGGCTGCTGAATCAAGCCAAGCACCCACGGTCAAAGCAACTAACAAGGGGAAGACCGTGCTGCAAGAAAACCAACTGCAACAGTCAACCTCGATGGCTTCTTTGTCAATCCAACAACTGCAAGATATGATCATGACCTCCATAAGAGCTCAATATGGAGGACCGACTCAAACTTCCTTCATGTATTCTAAGCCATACACCCAGAGGATCGACAATCTGAGAATGCCTGTAGGGTATCAACCCCCAAAGTTTCAGCAATTCGATGGAAAGGACAACCCAAAGCAACATATCGCCCACTTCGTAGAAACATGCGAGAATGCGAGAACAAGGGGAGATCTACTAGTCAAGTAGTTCATCAGAACCCTCAAAGGAAACGCCTTTGACTGGTACATAGATTTAGAGCCTGATGTGATTGACAGGTGGGAGCAACTTAAAAGAGAATTCTTGAATCGCTTTTACAGCACTAGGTGCACCATCAGCATGATGGAGCTGAAAAATGCCAAACAATGGAAAGGGGAGTCGATCGTCGACTATATCAACCGATGGAGAGCTTTGAGTCTGGATTGCAAAGATCGACTCACCGAATTATCTGCTGTGGACATGTGCACGCAGGGTATGCATTGGGAACTCCTCTATATCCTGCAGGGAATAAAGCCTTGTACCTTTGAAGAATTGGTGACCCGTGCTGACGACATGGAGCTAAGTATCGCCAATAGGGGAACGAGGGACTTCTTGAGTCACGAACCAAAGAAAGACAAGAAGGAGGTGAAGGGCGCTGAGAAAATTGTGAAAAGTACCACAAAGGAATCAATGGTCGTTAATACGACCCCGTTGAAGTTCTCCTTGTAAGGAAAAGAAAAGAAGGTAGAAAAGAAAGACGAAGGAGGTGAAAGACGTCGCCTAACCCTTAAAGAGCGACAGGAAAAAGTCTACCTATTCCCTAACTCTGACGTTGCGGATATGCTTGAGCAATTACTAGAGAACCACCTTATCCAACTACCAGAATGTAAACGACTGGAACAAGCTGACAAAGTGGATGATCCTAACTATTGCAAGTATCACAGAGTTATTAGCCACCCAGTCGAAAAATGTTTTGTACTGAAGGAATTGATCCTCAAATTGGCCCGTGAGAGGAAAATAGAGCTGGATTTAGACGAGGTGGTCCAAACGAATCATGCTGCAGTGACAGTAACACCAAGCGTGGCGGCACCGATCATATATTATGAAGAAACAGAGAGCTCGGTCCAGTTTGGGACCTTCAAATCTGTGGTAGTGCAGTTTCAGCAGGAGGTCTAAGCTATAGATCCTCAAAACAGAGGAGAGCGCGCTGATGATGACGATAATGAAGGTTGGACCCTTGTGGCGCACCGTAAGAAGGAAAGACTGAACTCTACCCAAAAAGAGCTACGCTCTCATAGAAGCTACAAGAGAGGGAACAAGACACAAAAAAGGAAGGATAGAAAGAAGGCTTGGAGGCCCAAAGCTATTGACGAGAGAGATGAGGATGTTCCTCGTCCCAGACAACAGATGACGTTAGCAGTTTTCCTCTCGAAGAACTTCTGCAATTGGGGTTCAGAGGAGATGCTAGAGGCTGCTGCATGTCATGCTGTCAGTACCATGGAAGAAGAAGATACCATTCTAGGCCCATTAAAGTCGACAGGAGAACCAAAGGGTTCTTCACCATTCAACATAGATGACCTGCTCTCACTCCCGTGAGAAGCTAAGACGACCCTCATTGAGGCACTGTTAAAATCCAACGCATCTGGTGCATCAACCTCCGCAGCACATGCTTATGCCTCATGTTGCACATCCATAGGCTTCTCAGACGAAGATCTGCTACTGGGATCCAAATTGCATAATAGGCCTTTGTACGTCTCTGGATATATTCGAGAATAGAGAGTGAGTCGAATCCTTATCGATAATGGATCTGCCGTCAATATAATGTCTAAGATGACTATGAAACAGTTGGGCATCCTCATGGAAGAGGTATCAAATAGAAAATTAGTAATTTAGGGTTTCAATCAAGGCAACCAAAGGGCGATAGGCATGATACGCTTGGAACTCCTCATTGGTGATCTGAAGGCAGACGCATTGTTTCATGTGATAGACTCAAAGACCACCTATAAGCTACTATTAGGACGCCCTTAGATTCCTGGGAATGGTGTGATTACATCGACACTACATCAGTGTTTCAAGTTTTACCAAAATGGGATTAAGAGGGTTGAAGTAAATTCTAATCCGTTCTCCGAGGCCGAGTCTCATTTCGCACATATCACTGCAGAAGAAATGATGATGCAGGAGAAAAGAAGGGCAAAGATAAAAGAGCCTCGACCTTCGACCGTATTAGACCGTCGGTCACACGCGGCTTGGTCTTCGAGAGGTTAAACATGACAAAAGCAGAAAGAGGAAGCCCACGTACTATTCCCAGAGTTACTCGACGTTCAGTTTTTCGAAGGTTGACTTTGCCGAATGAAGGAAATGAGGAAATCATCTGTCAATCACCGGTGGTGGAGTGACTGTCAGCCTTCGAGAGACTACATAGTTCCAAAGAAGAGCGAAGGAAAACCCCGTGCTCCCATTTTTGATCGCCTGAAGCACGAGAAGGCTGAAGATCCCCTCGACCAGTATGTCCCTAGTAAGACAAAGGGGAAGGGAAAAGCCTGCGCTGACACCCCCGAAATGACTATAAGAAAGAGGAGGCCGATACCCCGAGTGTCCATCTGGCAACGAATAGACCTTAAAAACGTTAAAGCATCATCGGACCAGAAGCCATCAGGAGAGGCAAGAAGTGATGGAGAAATCTGTAGTACCGTCCCCTCACGCATGAAGAGAAAGAGCTTCGTTACTCTAAACACAAGTGAGGGCACACTCAAAGTAAAGAGGCGCGACGTCGTTTTCACCAATCCTCAGAATGAAAATTTAGAGCAGGAGGAATGCGAAACTTCGTGCCACCACATCACTATCACTGAAGAATCTGAAGAAGGCATGACCGAAGAGGAATCGGAGGACACTCCACAAGGTCTAGAAGACGGTTTTCAATCCACGGTGGGCGAGCTAAAAGAGGTGAATCTGGACATCGTAGAAGAACCCCGTCCGACTTTCATCAGTGCGTCCCTCTCGGAAGGGGAAGAGGATGAATACATAAGTTTACTCACCGAATATAGGGATGTTTTCGCCTAGTCATACAAAGAGATGTTAGGACTAGATCCAAAAGTAGCAGTCCACCATCTCGTGATCAAACAGGGGTGTCAACCCGTTAAGCAGGCTCAACGACACTTTCGGCCAGAACTTATCCCCCAGATTGAGGTTAAGGTCAATAAGCTGGTCGAGGCCAGATTCATTCATGAAGTTAAATATCCAACATGGATAGCCAACATTGTCCCAGTTAGAAAAAAGAATGGACAACTTCGTGTCTGTGTAGACTTTCGCGACCTAAACAGCGCATGTCCGAAAGACGATTTTCCATTGCCCATCACAGAGATCATGGTCGATGTGATAACGGGACATGAAGCCTTATCCTTCATGGACGGATCTTTCGGGTATAACCAGATACGAATGGCCTTGCAGACGAGGAAATGACGACATTTCAAACCCCAAAAGGGATATATTACTACAAGGTAATGCCTTTCGGGTTGAAAAACGCTGACGCTACTTATCAATGTGCCATAAAGAAGGTGTTTGACAATATGTTGCATAAACACATGGAGTGCTATGTGGGTGACCTTTTGGTCAAGACCAAGCGACAATAGGACCATTTGAAAGATCTAAGAACCGTGTTCGATCTTCTGTGAAAGTACCAGTTAAAGATGAACCCCCTCAAATGCACATTCGGCGTAACTTCAGGAAAGTTTCTGGGCTTTGTTGTGAGACATTGAGGGATAGAGATAGACCNGAGGGATAGAGATAGACCAATCTAAGATTGATGCCATCCAGAAGATGCCAAGACCAAGAATTCTACATGAGTTGAGAAATTTGTAGGGACGTCTGGCCTACATCCAGAGGTTTATTTCTAACCCGGCAGGGCGGTATCAACCCTTTCAAAGACTGATGAGGAAGAGAGAGAAATTCGAATAGAATGAGGCCTGCCAGAATGCTTTCGATAGCATAAAGAGGTACATGATCAGCCCTCCTATCTTAAGAGCCCCAGTAGTGGGCAAGCCATTGATACTATACATTGCAGCGCAAGAGAGATTATTGGGGGCACTATCGGCACAAGAAAGAGAAAAGGGAAAAGAACGCCTCGTTATTACTTGAGTAGAACCCTGAATGGAGCCGAGATCAATTATTTCCCTATAGAGAAGACGTGTCTTGCGCTTTTCTTCGCCATAGATAAGTTGAGGCACTACATGTAGGCCTTCACAGTCCATTTAATTGCGAAAGCCGACCCCATCAAGTACGTCTTGTCCAGGCCGATCATCTCGGGACGTTTAGCCAAATGGGTAATCATGCTTCAATAGTACGACATTGTTTATGTATCGTAAAGGGCAGTTAAAGGGCAGACATTGGTCGACTTCCTGGTAGATCACCCAGTTCCATCGAATTGGGAGTTAAGTGAAGACTTGCCCGATGACGAAGTTCTCTTCATAGAAACCTCAGGACGATGGGCCATGTTCTTTGACGGTGCAGCACGAAAAAGTGGTGCGAGGGCAGGTATTGTTCTCATTTCCCCAGAAAAGCACATGCTGCCTTATTCGCACTTGTCGACTTATGCTTAAACAACGTCGCTAAATACCAAGCCTTGATAATTGGTCTCTAAATGGCCTTAGAGATTGGAGTAACTTGAATAAAGATCTTCGGTGATTCAAAGTTGATAATCAGTCATCTCTTATGCCAGTACGAGGTGAAGTATGATGACGTGAAACCCTACTTCACTTATGCTCGTCAGTTGATGGAAAAGTTCGAAAGTGTGACGTTGGAACATGTCCCAAGGACGGAGAATAAGAAAGCGGATGCCTTGGCAAACCTAGCCACTGCCTTAACAGACCTGGATAATGTGCCCCTTAATATAGCGCTTTGGCGGAGATGGGTTGTACCTCCAGTTGGGATTGCATATGGGGAAATAAATGCGATATCAGTCTACCTAATCGATGAGGAAGACTGGCGACAGCCCATCATAGATTACCTTGAGCATGAAAGGCTCCCGAATGACCCCTGCCGTAAAACCGAGGTTCGAAGGAGGGCCGCGCATTTCATTTACTATAAAGGGGTCCTATATCGTATGCGACGCGCATCAAGCTGGACCAAAGCTACTGTTTCAGCTGAAAAGAATCGGTTACTATTGGTCGGGAATGATCCAGGACTCGATGGATTATGCAAAGAAGTGTGAAGCTTGTCAATATCATGCAGATTTCATTCATCAACCGCCCGAGCCTCTGCATTTGACCATAGCCTCGTGGTCTTTCGAAGCATGGGGGCTTGATCTGGTCGGCTCTATAACCCCTAAGTCGTCAGTAGGGCACTCCTACATCCTTGTAGCCATTGACTACTTCTTAAGATGGGCTGACTTTGTCGTGCTAAGGGGAAGCTAAGAAAGAAAACGTGGTGGATTTTATCCGCACTCATATCATTTATCGGTACGGTATTCCCCATCGAATCGTGACAGATAACGGGAGACAATTCTCCAACAGTTTGATGGATAAGTTGTGTGAAAAATTCAAATTCAAGCAGTACAAGTCATCCATATATAAAGCCGCCGCAAATGGGTTGGCTGAGGCATTTAACAAGACATTGTGCAACCTGCTGAAGAAAATTGTTTCCATGTCAAAGATATATTGGCAGGAGAAGATCGGTGAAGCGTTGTGGGTTTATCGCACCACTTACCGTACCCCTACAGGAGTCACCCTGTACTCTCTCGTTTATGGGTAGAAGTTGTCATTCCTTTGGAAAGAGAAATTCCATCGCTAAGAATGGCGGTGCAAAAAGGGCTGACTACAGAGGAAAACGCTAAACTACGACTTCAAGAGTTGGAAGCACTGGATGAAAAACGCTTGGAAGCTCAACAAGCATTGGAATGTTACCAGGTGCGAATGTCTAAAGCCTTCGATAAGCATGTAAAGCCTCGGTCTTTTCAAGTCGTTATCTAGGCTCGCGTAAGGACCCAAATTATCACGACAAGACAACGGAATAAGTTCACTAAAATAGAAAAGACCCTATGTTTAAAGAAGTCACAAACGAAGTAGCAAGATAAGTTGATTCCAAAGATGGCTAAGAATTAGCCCAATCAACGACAATGTTCTTCAAAGTTTTAGCTTAACAAATTAAAAAAAAAAAAAATCCATACGAACTACAATTACGACTGTTCCCTTGTCTTATAAAGGATACATAGGTCAATTAAAAATTTAAGTTCGATCGCGCAAAAAAAAAAAAAAACTTCTTTTTTAATCTACGTTATGACTTGATCCTTATTATTATAAACAGGTACGTAGGACAGCTAAAATTTTAATTCATCATGTGAAATAAATACTATATGTGCATGTAATGAGTCAATGAGAAGATACAAAATAGGAGAAGCAAAATTTAAAGGAGGCTACAGAGCCAGAAAGCAATCACTTAGGAAATAACAAAAAAAAAAAAAAATCATATAAGAGACTTCAGCTACAATAGTCGACTCCAGTAGTTTAAAAAAAAAAAAAAATTCCAAGGCCAGTGCCTACTGAGGAACGCCTAGTCCAATAGGACAAACAACGTCAAGTCAAGGTACCGAGCTTCTGCTGCATAGCTTATAACATATGACATAAGGCATCCAAAGCTTTGACATCCTTGTCAGAAAGGATTGGGGTGGTCTCGAGCTCGTTTATCACCCCTTGCATCTCTAAGGCCTCAAGCTTATGCCGATTCAAAAGGCCTTCGCTCTCAAAAATCAGCCGTGATATTTCCTCCCATTCGACCCTGATGACCTTTAACTTGGCTAACAATTTCTCTTCTTCTTGGAAGGCCTAAGAGTCGCGTTCAAGGAGCGCCTTTCGTTTAGCAAAAGCACTACCTCATCGTACAGTATCTTCTCCAGATCAGACTTGGCCTCACCTAGACGTTGCTTCTTACTTGTCTGAGCAACTGAGAGGAATAGGATAACTAGAATTGATTATACTTTTCCACGTTTCGAAAGTACTCATCTATAAGTTCTTTGAGATGAGGGAGGTTGGCACCACAAATGTCGAAAATGGCTTGGAATATCTCATGCATTTCTTTCTCCAGATTAAGAACCTTCTCGAAAAGAGTATGCATGATCTTCTTGTGCATAGTCTCCCACATGGTCGAGGTTGCATGGCGTCGGATGTCGAAAACCACAGTGGCAGCTCAGAATTTGGAAATCTCGGGAACGGTCGGAGGTGGTGCCCTATTTTCTCGCCTCGGGAGCTCACTGTCGCTTGGACTTGCCAAGACTCTCGACGCTTCTTCGGGTTGGAGAACCCTTCCTGCCGCAGGCGCCAAGGGGCACCTAGTTTCCTTGGCTACTAAATCTGATGTTTCAATGTTCCCGACAACCACCGCCTCATTGGCATGAGGGACTTCTCCGAGGATAACACACGCTTGACGGGACCTTGGCACGGGATCCACTGGCAGCGCTTCAGAGGTACTAACTCCCTCAACGACTGAGTCAACAACAAAAGGGCCCATTAAAGATTATTTGCTTCGTGATGCTTTAAGTCCTTGGAAAGAGAAGTTCAGAGGCGACTACAAAAAAGGGAGACTGAATGTAAATCATACAAAAATATATATATATAATAATAATAAAAAATGACATACTAGTGAGTTGAGAGCGTTAAGAGCCACCGGATCATTCTGAGCCCGCTAAAAAAAAAATTGGCATCCGATGCCCTGTGTTTTTTGGAACATCGCTTCCAATAATGGTCACCTGTACTACTTCGACTGTCCTTCTCAATCGGTTTAGAAACATCTTTTTGTGCCATCATTGCCGCCCCCTCAGTCAGGCGAAGCTGCTTCCCTCCATGGTTGATTCCTTTACCTTTGGGTAGTCTTGGTGGTGCTGGGGAAGGAATAGCACTAGTCACTAACAGATGACGATTCTATTTGAAGTAGTTCCTATGCTTTGTTAACCACCAATCGTTGAATCGTGGGGTAACATGGGTGTGCAGATCCAATGTACGGGCCGGCAGGAATACCTGAGACGAGGGCTTGTGTTTCATACACACTCTTCAGTAATATAAAACGTTTTTTGGCGTAAGGGCGGGTGGTATTCCCTCTATATCATTCGGAATGTCCTGATGGAAGCCAAATTGTCGACCGAAGCGAAAGGGACTATACGACTCTATAACTCGGACATCCCCACATTGGGAGGATAAGTAACCTGATCGCATGCTGGAAAAATAATTGGACTTCAGGAGAGGTAGGTCTCTACTATCAGTTAGGCGTTCATGTCTGCTCCTGTTGTGAATGCTTGCATGCCACTGAATACTTGCGCCGATATGGATAAATTCTCGTACCTCATACTCGTCGAAGTAAATCGAGCCACATTCGCCAGAAAAGTGGGCCATCTTGGGAACTCGAACATCTGTAGGAATGGGGTAATGGTGTCGAATTAATGGGCCAGCCAACCATAGACATAATGCATGGGGAAGTGAAAGTCCATACGCCTGATGGGGTTCGAAGCCTCTGCTATCAACCCTAGGCTGTGATAGATGTTAGCCAGGACCGAAACAACAAGACTATAAACAGTTTCATGAGCCATCAAGCAAGCCATTCTAAAGACCCTGAGGCAAAGATAACCTCCCTTCTGGGGAAATACAAAAAGATATAACCAGCAGGATAGAAAGGCGGCTAGATAGGTCTTGTCTTTCAACTCGTCTCCTACGTCTAGCTCCGCGAATAACATGTTCTCCTTGCTCGATGAATCTCGAAACGCGCGTACCATCAGGATTTTGCGTGGACCGGGATTGAGAGGCTTTCTTTTGCTTCCGTGTAACAAGCTTGTCATATTTGCGAGCCCTTAGGAACTAAAAAGAGATCCATGAGTTGATAGACACTGAGGAATCATGTTCGTGGGAGTCATGCAATTTTCTCTCTACGAGCATACTATCAAAAAATATGCTCGAAAAAGGTGTTCGCACGTTTTCAGCAAGTACTTCTCTTTGTCATGGTGACCAGTTAGCTCTTTGAGGGAGGGAATCACTTCTTCGTAAAAGCTTCCTTTGATTGGAAGGCCCCCGAACAACCAGAGATCCCATAAGGAAATTGACGCTTCACCCGCCGCAGTATGAAGAGTGTTGGTCGAAGGACACCAGGATTCACATAAAGCTCGAACTATGTCACCATTGCGATCATATGTGTACAGGGAGGCCATTACTGCGAAAAACAAATTAATGTCATGAAGGAATCACTCGTTTCGACCTACTACAACCTCAAGCCACTCCCAGTAATATTCAACAAAGCCGAATTCTTTAGGGACTTTTGTCACAACGGTCTAGCGGACCTGACCCTCAATTATGCGACGTCCGAGAGTTAGCATTCTATTTGGGTTAGGGCTTTCCTCATGAATAGAAGATTGCAGGATCCATGCACGCTCTCCTCGGGTCAAGGGTATTTCCATTGATAGTTTGAAAAGGATCATGTTGTCATTTAAACTTGGCCAGCGATCAGCGAAAGGACCGGTTAATGATTTTGCCACAGGAAGGTTGAGTCCTTCCTTCATGGGCTAACTCCAATTTTTAAGAATCATGAAGTGCCTCTCATCAGATGAGACATGCTCGGTGGAGCAAACCATTGTTCTGCCAAAAAAAAAAAAAAAAAAAAGGTCACAAGGGAATGAGCTTCAACCATAGGGCTAAAAAAATCAAATTATTCCTAGGGGGATCGAGATGCTCCCATGACGATCAGGATGCACAAATGATGCCACAAGACAGACCTTATCGCAATCCTCCCTAGGGTGAGATAGCATGAGAGAGTTGTAAGCCTTGGCGAGACCCCTCCCATGACGATCAGAATATGCGAACGATGCTATAAGGTAGACCTTATCGGGATCCTCCCTAGAGTGAAAACATGGGAGAGCTGTAAGCCTTGACGGGGACCCTCCCACGAAAATTAGGATATACGAATGGTGCTACAAGGTAGACCTTATCGGGATTCTCCCTAGGATGAAAGCATGAGAGAGCTGTAAGCCTTGGCGGGACCCCTTCTACGACGATCAGGATATGCGGTGCTATAAGGTAGACCTTATCGAGGTCCTCCCTAGGGTAAAAGCATGGGAGAGCTGTAAGCCTTGGCGGGGCCCCTCCCACACCGATCAGGATATGCGAACGATGCTACATAGTAGACCTTATCGGGATCCTCCCTAGGGTAAAAGCATGGGAGAGCTGTAAGCCTTGGCAGGACCCCTCCCACGACGACCAAGATATGCAAACGGTGCTACACGATAAAGCTTATTGGGATCCTCCCTAGGGTGAAAGCATGAGAGAGCTGTAAGCCTTAGCGAGACTTCTCCCACGACGATCAGGATATGCGAACGGTGCTACAAAGTAGACCTTATCAGGATCATTCCTAGGGTGAAAGCATGGGAGAGCTGTAAGCCTTGGTGGGAACCTCCCATGACAATCAGGATATGCAAACGATGCTAAAAGGTAGACCTTATCGGGATCCTCCCTAGTGTGAAAGCATAGGAGAGCTATAAGCCTTGCGGGGCCTCTCCCATGACGATTAGGATATGCGAACGGTGCTACAAGGTAGACCTTATTGGGATCCTCCCTAGGGTGAAAGAATGGGAGAGCTGTAAGCCTTGGTAGGGCCCCTCCCATGACGATCATGATATACGAACGATGCTACAAGGTAGACCTTATCGGGATCCTCCCTAGGTCAAAGCATGGGAGAGCTGTAAGCCTTACGGGGCCCCTCCCATGGTGATCAGGATATGCAAATAGTGCTACAAGCTAGAACTTATCGGGATCCTCCCTAGGGTGAAAGCATGAGAAAGCTGTAAGCCTTGGCAGGGACTCTCCCACGACGATCAGGATATGCAAATGGTGCTACAAGGTAGACCTTATCGGGATCCTCCCTTGGGTGAAAGCATGGGAAAGCTATAAGCCTTGGCGGGACTCCTCCCACAACGATCAGGATATACGAACGGTGCTACAAGGTAGACCTTATCGAGATCCTCCTTAGGGTGAAAGCATGGGAGAGCTATAAGCCTTGCGGGGCCCTTCCATGACGATCAGGTATGCGAATGGTGCTATGAGGTAGACCTTATCGGGATACTCCCTAGGGTGAAAGCATGAGAGAGTTGTAAGCCTTGCGGGGTCTCTCCCATGACGATCAGGATGCACGAACGACACTGCAAGATAGTCGGTGATCGAATGAGGGGGTCATAAACCTTTGCGAGTCTCCCATTACGATCAGGAAGCACGAACAGGCATGCAATAGATAGACCATAGCAAGGTCATCCTTATGTGCACCAAAAATTCGGTCACGCGATCAGACATTTTTGCAAAAAAAAAAACATAGAGAAAAAAGAATTGTTGTTACAGAACCAAGCTTATGAGAGGAGAAATCCACCCTTCGAGATTATTGACGGGTGGGCTAGCAAAACAAAAGCGATCTTGGGTTGCACTTTAACTCCTACAAAAGAGTAAGGGGGGCAAGTTAGTAAACCTAAGCAAAAGAAAAAAAAAGAAAAAGAAAAAGAAAAAGAAAAAGAAAAAGAAAGAAAAAAAGAGAGAGAGAAATGAGGGAAGTTTTTTTTTTCCTACCCTTTGATTGCCTGGGAAGAAAACGCTATAAGAAAAGAAGAAAATGAGAGAAATGAAAGATTAGAAGATGAGGAGGAGATGAAAATAATGGAGGGGTTTGAGTTCTATTTATAGTGGTTCCCTAGGTTTCATAAGAGATTAGGAAATCCAAATCAAATAAAGATTTGATTTAAAATATTAAATTTTTTTTAGATTTCCTAATTTGATTATATCCTAATTTCAAATTAAAATAAAAAAATTAAATTAAACAAATTTCCTATTTAATTTGATTTTGTTATTTGTCTTCAAATTTATCTTCAACTAAGATTTGGACATATTCCAAATTTTATTCAAAAATCAAATTTAAATTGTGGATAAAATTACAAATAAAATTTGACCTATTCCAAATCAAATTGTTCAACATTGAGATTAAATTATAAATAAAATATCAAATTAAAATTTGGGCATATTCCAAATTTTATCCCAAATCTAAATCATCAAACTTTTATCCTCAAGCCAAATTATTAAGGATAAAATCTCAAATTAAAATTTGGGTATCTTCCAAATTTTATATCAAATTTTAGGTTCTTATCCCTATTTCCAAAGCAAGTCAGGGGAAATATGTAAAATTCATCCCAAATTAAAATTTGGCCATATTCCAAATTTTATTCCAAATTCAAGTTCTTCAACATTGAGTTTTTATCTTCAATCAAAATAAATTGTGGATAAGAAAAAATCTCAATTGATATTTTATTGAAATTTAGGCGTATCCCAAATTTTATCTTAAATCCAAATAAAATTAAATTGGGACAAAACTCAAAATTTGTTCGTAAATTTGACTATATCTCAAATTTGATCCCAAACTCAAGTTAAACTTATGTACTAAACTTATAGTTTGACCGACACATCAATTGAGATCAAATTCAAGAATAGATATATTTGGATTTTGATTCTAACTTTATAGTTTGACTGACACATCAATTGAGATCAAATTCAAGAACAAATATATTTGGATTTTGATTCCAACTTTATATTTTTCGAGATTCATCCACCTATATATGTGCATAAATCTTGAAATGGGCATTTGTTGAATGAGAAATTTTGGACCAATCACAAGTTGCCACGTTATTTACTAAATTAATGACGAAATTTTAAATCATTAAATTTAGGTCCAATTAGAAATTGACATATGTCCCCAATTTAAGTTGAAGACAAATTTCGATGACGCTACGTGATTGTTGAATCAGATAAGATTAATTTGGCCCAATTTGATATTATTATTTGGGTCAAAGTCCAACTAATCCAATAAGTTGAATTTTACCCAAATGTCAAATCATGCCTAAATCCAATTAATTGGACCCAAAGGTCATGCCCATGGACCAACCAAGCCCAAACCCATGGGCTAACCAGGCAATGAAACCCATCAGAGAGCCCTATAAATATCTCATTTCAGGGTCAACATTTTCTACCTTCAGAGAGCCCAGAGAGAATTCCTCAACAAGTAGAAGACTCCCAAGACTACTGAAACTTCACTCCTAGAAGACACGAAGACTCTTCCAATCCTAGAAGACACAAAGACTCTTCCAAGACTTCTACGAGAACCAGAAGATCAAGTATTAGAGATCGAACCACATCGCATCAAATCAACTTCAACATCAACACCAACTCAAGTTCAACTCCACGAAACAAGTTTCTCCGGAAGCCTCGTGTGAACAGTCCGTAATACGTACCATAATTTATATTAATGATATTGTCTTAACATATAGATAAATTACCTTATGTATCAACTTCCATGCATATATATGAATCGATGTATATACATAATGATATAAGCATATAATTCAATGTCACAATGTTATAAATTAATTACAAGATAATATGATATATAGTATAAAATGAAATGTTAAAGGAAAACAAATTATATAGTATAAATTATATATATGCATTGAAGAGGAGCCACCAAAGTTAAGGTAACAAAAAATCAAACAATTGAAATAGAAAATAGAAAAGAGAGACCAATTTATCTTATCCAAGGATAAATTGGTTTAAAAGTTAACTTGAAATTTGTTTATGAAATAAATCAAAATTATATGGATTTTTTTTAAAAAGTAGATTAGGGATTCACGGATGGATTCATAATTAGATGAATATGTTCATAGAACAGAAAAACCAAGAGCAAAGTATAGATATTTTAGTTCTTAACACATAGAGTTAAACTAATGATGGATCCAAATTTTTGTTCAATAGACTTTATTTAAAATTTGATTAAAAGAAAAATTTATAAGTAATCAAGGGTGAAGAATAATATATATTTTAGAAAATTAGAGTTTGGGTATTCCATATATATAGTTGTTTTTTTATCGTCATTTATACAAGGGTTAGTTGCATAAATAGAATTCAAACCCAAAATAATAGAATATGTAGTACACGGATAAAATAATTGCATATATAGATCAAAAAAAGGTAAAAGATTAAAAACTCATGTCTAGCCATCATTTTGCTCGTCTCTTCCCAGTTTTCTCAAATTAAAAGCTATCACTAATAGTAGCTATCAATGATAGCCACTGATAGCTTCTATCAATTGCTATCGATGAAAGTTGCTATCAGTGATAACTTTCAATTTGAGAAAAATTAATATAATTTTGAAATATTAGCTTTTAATTTGCTATCAATTATTAGAAGCTATCATTGATTCGCTTTCATCAATTGGAATCAACCTGGAAATATCAATACTTAAGGCTATCAGTGGCTATCAATGATAGATTTATAAATAGTGATCAACTTTGAAAGAAGACCAACAACTTTGATTACCACAGTAGCTATCACTAATAATCTTTTATCATGGTTATCACTAATAGCAGCTATCAGTTGCTATCAGTGATAGACTTTCATCAATTAGAATCAACCTTGAAATATTAACACTTAAGGATATCAATGATAGACTTCTATAACTGGTTATCACCTTTGAAAGAAACTCGATATATAGATATCACCTAAGTTTTATCACCGATATCACTAACATCACCTATATTGTGGTTATCAGTGATAGCTTTTGTCACTAATAATATCATTGATAAGATGCTATCGATGATCTTACTGATATCATGGTATCAGTGATAGTTCTCTATCACCGATAACGTGCTATCAATGGTAGCTTCTATCATCGATAACGTGCTATCGGATAGCTTCTATCATCGATAACATACTATTAGTAGTAGCTTCTATCAATCATAGCCACTGAACACCTTTTTGCCCCTTTCTTGTCCTTCCCAAGCATTTATAAGTCTCCTTTCTTTTTGATGATAGCTTCTATTATTGATAAACATGCTATTAGTGATAACTTTTAGACATTTCACTTAATTTTAGTTCGAGATTCAACTTTATTAATTAAATTCACTAAATTGGCTATCAATGATAGACTTTCATTTGCTATTTATATCTATTTATATTTATTATTTGTTATAATAATCAAACTTGATGATTGACTTGTTGGTGTTTAGTCACTTATGAATTGAGTCTTGGGTACGAAACTCAACCTCATAATTATTGTGAAAAAAAAAAAAGAAAGAAGAAAAAACTCAAATAAAGGAAAGAAAAATTTTAAAAATAAGAGAAAGAGAAGAAGCAAAAACTAAAGAAAGGAAAGAAAATTAAATAGAAAAAAAAGAAGAAGCAAAAACCGGAGAAATGAAAGAAAAATTAAAAAGAAAAAAGAAAAAAGAAAAGAAAGAAGCAAAAAAAAAAAAAAAGAGAGAAAGAAAAGAAAAGAAAAGGGAAGAAGCAAAAATTGGAGAAAGGAAAGAAAATAAAAAGAAAAAAAAGAATAAGCAAAAATCAAAGAAATAAAATAAAATTAAAAAAAGAAAAGAAAAAAAAGAAAGGAAATGAAAGAAAATGAAAAATAAAGGAAATAAAAAGAAAGGGAAAAAGAATGAAATGAAAGAAAATAAAAAATAAAGGAAAGAAGCAAAAACTGGGGAAAGAGTTTCCTGTCCCCATTCCTTATGGGGAATTTTACCCCATCCCTGCCCCTTACCAACCGGGGGCAGGGATTCCTGTCGAGGAAACGAGTCCCCGTGGGATCCATTCCCTGTTTTCCCATTTGTTTTCCTAAAATTCTCTTTGGTTTGGGCTTAGACATTTTAATTGGGCTTATAATGAATTAAATTAAAAATTAGGCTAAATATAAAAAGTTAAATACCTAATATATATAGAAAAAAATATATTTAAAAATCTAACTGGGGCAGGGTCGGGGCCGGGGATGGGGTGGGGATAGCCTCCCATTCCCGCCCAATTCCCGATTTAACCCCATCNATTTAACCCCATCCAGGGTCAAACCAGGGATCGGGGCAGATCCCCATAGGAAATTTTGCCAACCCTACTTCATTTGATCTCTCACGCATCATCATCCTTCTTTTGTTTCAAATTTGGTTTTATGTTTCCGTAAATAATTTAGATGATCTATGATAATTTAAAATTTATCCATATGTCTAATTTATATATTTTTAAAAAATTGGTTAGACCAAATCTTTTTGTCTTCCCATCTCGATTTTAGTTTTTCCACTCATTCTGGTTGCCGCTTGATTTGGGATTTTTAATGTAACCATGTCCATCGAAAATAGTTTTGAATTTTCTTTTCTATTTTTTTTTTAAAAAATCAAGCTTTATTTTTAAATAAACTATATCATGAGTCCTTTTCAAAATAAAAATTACATTACGAGTCTATATTTTCCTTTTTTAGATTTTTAAACTAAATTTTTATTCATTAATGAAATTATAATCTATGTTTTTTTCTTTAAAAATAAAATTGAAAATAATTTTTTATATATTTTTTTCAATAAAATGTTTTCTCGTTTTTTCCTATTATGAAAAAAATCAGTTGGTCAATTAAATTAAACAAATTCATTAAATGTGTTCTCTATTTAATAATTTATTTTTTTCATTTTAAAAGCTTTTTAAAGTAAGTTGGTCATTTATTCATGGTCAAAAGTTATCTGACTTCATTTTAATTTTGTTTCAACTCTGGTTTGTTTTTAGTTTCGCACAACTACATTGTCATGCCACTTAAAAATGAATTTATTTCTTATTAAAGACAATATCTCTAATATTTATCATCAAAGATCTCGACTAACCATAACTTCTTTTTCCTTCTATATAATACACAAAGAATGAATCTTAACTCACCTCTTCTCATTGGTTTATCTAAGATCATTTACTAGGTTAGACGAGCTTTCTTACTCTCTTTTCCATTTATGTGTTGATTTAGATGAGATTTACATTTGAGTATTTTTTATTTATTCACTTTGTTATTTTGATTTTTTTAGATGTTGTACTCGCTATAGGAAATTAGGTTTTATCTTAAGGCATGATTCTCTCCCTCTATGATCTCTATATTTAATCTAGATTTACGTTAAAAAGATTTGTAATTTTTTTTCCTTTATTTGTAGGGTTTGAAAAGGTTTGATAATCACCAACATCTAGTTTGTAATATTTTATATTTGTACTTGTTTTTATTTTAATTTTTTCAATATATTTTTATTTTGTAATATTTGAGGGTTATTTGTGATAGGACCCAAACAATATGTCAACAACCACTAGGATTTCCTTCAAGACAATCAACCAATAATCATACTCCAAAATACCACAAATTAATCATCAAATAATTACGAAGCAATCAACAAACAATGGACAACAATAAGCTATAAAATTTCAGAATACTAAAACCAAAGAGGACACACGAATTATATACGTAAAAACCTCTTCGATGTGAAGAGTAAAAACCACCGGATTTGGAAGAGTCCACCCTTGTCAACTTCTCTTATTATAATAAAATTGAGAGAAAAAGAACCCAAATCAGACCTACAAAGATCTATTACCCACAAATAATTTCATACATAAAAGGAAAATGGACAAAATGACCTTTTTGGAGTTTGATTTTGTATTTTCGACCTATTTTTAAAAAACAGGGTTTTTTTTACCCCTTGATAATGAAAATAATGTAAGCATGGAATATTTTGGTTGTACAATTATTCTTATGCCCCTTATTAAATTCTCACTTTCAATTTCAACAACAAACCTACCAAATTAATTCACCAAAAATTCTCCACAACAAAAATTTATTCACAAAAAATTAATTTATCTAAAATTAATTGATAAAAAATTATTCACATTCCAACACAAAAAATTATCCACCAAAATTGATTTGTTTACAACCCAAGAAAAAGTTCTCTTCACCAAATTATCTCCAAAACGAAAACTATTTCGTCAAGTCCAGAACTTGTATTTCACAAAGTTGTAATTTTGTATAATCCATAAGAAGGTATGTATTTCATTTTATATGTATTCAATAGTTCGATAATTTATGGAAAACTGACAAAAATAAATTACATTTTTTGAGTTTAATTTTCCATGTTAGAATTCATTCGCTTGCATTTATGCTTGCTTGGTTGATTTTTTTAAAAAATATATATAATGTCTTGCATTTGATAGATATAAAAAAAAATGAAAAAAAAATAGCAATTTTTTTTAAGATACCCAATTGAGCTTCATCGGGTAGAAAGGAAATGAGTTAAACTTACTCGATCAGGCTTCACCGGGTACAAAATAATTGTTGAAATAAGTTTCATACCCAGTCGGGTTTCACTAGATTTGAAGGAAATTGATTGAAATCACCCGGTCAGGCTTCACCAGGTATGAAAGAAATTGATTGAAGTCACCCAGTCTTCCTGGGTACGGGATAGGAATCGGGTTGGGACTGGTCTGGGGCCCGATAGAGTTAATCCTAGCCCGACCAGGCGCACATGAAAAATATATACACTGTTTTTTGGCCTGGTGTTGTACTCGGTCAGATGGACAACCGAGACAATTTTTTTCTTTTTAGTTTCTATTTTTTTTAAAATTTTATTTTTTCTTTAACTACATCAATACATTTTTGTTATAAATTGTAGGAAAATGCCTCGTGTTTGGATTTGTTTAAGTGGCGTTTGGAATGAAAGAAAAATGATTACGATGAAGGAGAGTTATGGGGGTTTGACACTGAGGTCAGCATAATGTATAATATATTCCTGACCGAAGTTTATAGGATAAGTGGCATAATTTCAGATGAGTATAATCTTGTTATAAGATGTATACTTCAATTAAGATCCAAAACCCCTGCAATTGTAATTCAGAATGGTGAAGATCTATACACATTCCTTATATAAAAAATTAATTCACAAAAAATTCTCCACGACAAAAATTTATTCACAACAAATTAATTTATCCAAAATTAATTGACAAAAAATTATTCACATTCCAACAAAAAAAAAATTATCCACCAAAATTGATTTGTTTACAACCCCACAAAAAGTTCTTTTTCACCAAATTATCTCCAGAACGAAAAGTCTTTCGTTAAGTCCAAAACTTGTATTTCACAAAGTTGTAATTTTGTACACTCTGTAAGAAGGTATATATTTCATTTTGTATATATTCAATAATTCGATATTTTTTTAGAAAATTGACAAAAATGTATTATCTTTCTAGAGTTTAATTTTCCATGTTAGAATTCATTTACTTGCATTTATACTTGCTTGGTTGATTGTTAATATTATATATATATATATATATATATATATATATATATATATATATAATTCCTTGCATTTGATAGTTACAAAAAAAATAAAAAAAAAATAGCAATTTTTTTTAAGATACCCAGCCGAGCTTCACGAGTAGAAAGGAAATGAGTTAAACTTACCCGATCGGGCTTCACCTGGTATAAATAATTGTTGAAATAAGTTTATACCCGGTCGGGCTTCACTGGAGTTGAGGAAATTGATTGAAATCACTCGACCATGCTTCACCCGACCTTCACTGGGTATGAAAGAAATTGATTAAAGTCACCCAGTCTTCTTGGGTACGGGATAGGAATCGGGCTGGGACTAATCCGGGGCCCGGTAGAGTTAACCCTAGCCTGACCGGGCGCACATGAAAAATATGTACACTGTTTTTTGGCCTGGTGTTATACCTAGTTGGATGGATGATTGGGACAATTTTTTTTTTCTTTTTAGTTTCTATTTTTTTATTTTGCTTTTTCTTTAACTACATTAATACATTTTTGTTATAAATTGTAGGAAAATGCCTCATGTTTGGATTTGTTTTAGTGGCATTTAGAATGAAAAGAAAAATGAATACGATGAAGGAGAGTTGTGGGGGTTTGACATTGAGGTCGCACGATATATAATGTATTCTTGACCGAAGTTTATAGGATAAGTGATATAATTTCAGATAAGTATAATCTTGTTATAAGATGTATACTTCAATTGAGATCCAAAGCCCCTACATTTGTAATTCGGAATGGTGAAGATCTACACACATTCCTCACATGGGAAGAGGTCTCAGTAATACCTCTTTATACATCCATGCTTCCAAAATATTCAAGTAATCAAGGATTTCATCCAAACAATTCATATATCTAATGAACTGAAGAAATCCCTTCAACATTTAGGCCAATAGCAAGATGGAGTCGGATAGTCCATTTTTTTCCACATATTTTAACCTATCACTTACTTCGTCGCTTAGTAATTTGGAAACTCATAACTTTGGGGATGATGTAGACCAATGTCAATATTTCAATGATTGGTCTTGGAGGGAGAAGGATGATGGAGAGGAGCCCAAGATTAATATCTACCATACACCTCATACAGAATAACGAACAATCGAAGACGATGGGGGCTCATCACATGCAACAGGTTGTGACTTTTCACATCCATCTAGTAGCACAATCGTCACATCGGGTTAGTCTTATTCTTCTGAAGATGTACAAGTTGGTGACATATTTATATCTAAGAAGGATTTAAAGATGCGGTTATCTATGTTAGCAATTAGAGATAACTTTTAGTGTAGGGTGAAGAAGTCGTTCACAACATTATACAAAGTTATATGCTTAGTTGAAGAATGCAAATGGAAACTTCGAGTCGCTAAATTGAAAAATTGTGAAATATTTAAGATCTCTAAGTACGACAATGTCTACACATGTAGAAATGAAATATTGACTAACAATCATAGACAAGCTTCTAGTTGGGTTCTTAGACATTTACTAAAGTTGAAGTTTGAAGACGTTAGTCGTTCATATAGACCGAAGGACATTGTGAAGGATATAAAACAAGAGTATGGTGTGAGTTTAATTTACAACAAGGCGTGGAGGGTAAGTGTTTGTTTGGGGGTCACTAGAAGAATCCTACAAGAAGTTACCTAAATTTGGTGAAGCCTTACAAATTGAAAATCCTAGTTCAACATTTGAATATGATCTGCAGGAAGATAAATATTTCAAGCACGTCTTCATGGCTTTTGGTGCTTCCATTAGGGGGTTTCTGAATGGCACTTACCCTGTTTTAATTGTAGAAACTGATGAATCTTGGGTGTGGTTTTTTCAGCAATTAAGATGTGCAATTGGGCAAGTTTGTGATTTGGTTATCGTATTAGATAGAAACCCTAGCATAAAAAAAGACAATTATCACGGTCTTCCTAGAAGAAGTTTATGGTATATGCATCCATCACTTGAAAGCTAATTTATCAATTAATTTTAAGAATAAAGATAGTTTGGATATTTTCGACGAAGCAACCAAGGCAAGTCATGAGTCTGTGTTCCAACTACAATTGGAGTCAATTTATAGGGTATCTAGGTCCATGCAAATACCTAGAAGATATTGGTATTGAGAGGTGGGCTAGGGTGTACCAATGTAACAGAAGGTACAATCAAATGACAACAAATCTCATCGAGCGCATAAACAAAGGCAAGGATGAGTCACAAGGTCAAGCACGAGTCTCATAGTGTGAATCTTACTAAAGAACATATGAGAGATGGCATATCATATACATCTAGTCTCCCACTAAGTATTTTGAAATAGGGGTTTCATCACTTAGACAAACTCAGACTAAATCATTTATCCAAGTTTTAGTTTTGTTTTCCCAAACATAACTCTTATGTTTTGTGTTATAAAGAGAGACTAATCATTTCGCAATTCGGTCTTATACAAACTTTTTGTATAGGATACCCTCACTCACATGTCTCCACATGAACGACTATAACCAAATTGTTTGTAACACTTTACAATTATTGTAACAATTACAAGAGTGAGTCGTATTCATAGTGTCACAAAGATAAGGTTGAAGGGAATTGAATCCACGCAAAAGCGTGAGATCGCTTTATTTGATTTCTTGAAACAATTAAAAACAAATAAGAAAAAGATTAAGGACCATACCATTGCCGACATGTGACTGCAGCAAAATCTTCTCTTGAAACTGGTAGTCTCCTTCTTAGATTCTTCAAATTCTATGAGGTTTTCCTTGCTATAACTCTGGCAAGGATCTAACTTGCGGGAACCGCTTCTTGAAATAATAGAGGGAACCGGGAAGAAGAATTTTCTTAGAACTTTTCTAAGAAAATTGAGAGAATTTCTAGAGAGAGTTTCGAAGTAATTGTAGAGAGTATTCTTGTAGAGAGTATCTTCTATAAGGGCTCTTAAGGGCCCTATTCATGGAACTGTATGGGTCACTCCTAATCCTATTGAGATAACTCGCATAGATTTTTAATTAAATATTTAATAATATCCAATATTAATTCTACCCAAATAATATCTCATACTAAATGGTTCAAAATATTTAAATATTTATTCTATAATGATTTAATTATCTACTGATATCCAATATTAAAAGATAATTGTTCATTTAATATCTCGTATTAAATGAATTTAAATATTTATTCTCTGCATTATCTCTTTAATTCAAATCACATTCAAATTAAATAATTAATTATTTGAATTGTATTCAAATAAATGAATTCTTCCAACATTTACTTAATTCAAATCTTATTCAATTTAAATTATTTATTTATTTATATGGATCTCATCCAAATAAATAATTATTTATTTGAATCATATTCAAACAAATTAATTTTTCATATTATAAAGCTATAATTTGAATCTTATTCAAATAAACTTTATAATAAATAATGTAATTAATTGTACCAAATATAATTAATATTTCCTCGTGAAATTAAACATTCCAAATTTTCTTTCAACAAATTTGATCCTTGTTGGTCCATAGTGAACTAGCAATGAGACCTTATAGACCTAGCTTCAATGATCCAAGATTAATTAATTAAATTAACCTTCATTCATTAACTACAAGGCAGACCACTATAGATCCATAGTTGAACTCTAATGCACTTTAGGACAAGTTGTGTTCATGGATATAATTAATATAAGCAAGTCAATCCTTCTAGTTTATTGGATAATGTTATGTTATTAAGAAGCTGCTCTGACTTCTTTTAGTTAAGTCAGACTCATTATGGGTGGCGTGGATGGAGGCGTATATTTTGCGTGGGCGGTTCGGTGTGAGATTGGGAAGTCTTGGTGCTTGAGGGCTATCTTGCGATGTAGAGATAGATCCAAGCATCTGGTCCATTTGATGGTGGGCGATGGAAGGTCATGCTTTGTATGGTGGAATCCTTGGTTGTCAGGAGGCGCGATTTTAGATACATATGGGTCTAGGGTGGTCGGAGATGCAAAGAGTAGTTTGGAGGCGCAGTTGTCGAAGTTTATAGATAGTGAAGGAGGTTGGAGGTGGCCTACAGTGTCATGGAAGTTACTCGAGATTTGGGGTCTTATACAGGCTGTGGGGCCTAGGGTGAGAGGGGAGGATTATTGGGTTTGGGTGTCGAGTGTGAGTGGTCAGTTTTCAATTGCTAGTGCATGGGAACGTTTGCATCCTCGTCGTCCTAAGATGTCTTGGGCAGGTCTTTTGTGGTCTGGGGGTGGTGTCTCGCGCGTCATTCCTTTGTGTGTGGTAGCTGTGAGCGATAGGCTGGGCACGCGGGATTTTGGGAGGAGTGGGTGTGTCGTCGGAGGAAGGGGGTGTCTTTTGTGTGGGGAGGTCTTTGGAGTCGCGGGATCATCTATTTTTTTAGTGTGGGTTTGGGAGAGGTGTGGTCGAGGGTGGTGTGTCAGTTGGATTTGACTCATCGGGTGACAGGATGGGATATAGAGTTGAGTTGGGTGTGTCGAGTGGGGCTGGGTAAGGGGATGCATAGTAAGTTGTTTTGTGTTTTCTGGTGTGCTTCAAACTACTACATTTGGCAGGAGCATAATCACCGGCTCTATGGGGGTTGGCCAAGGATGGTCTCTGCTCTGTTTCATCTTATTGTCTCTACGGTTCGTGCTCGTGCTATTTCCTTGTGGATTGACCTTTTTGGTCTTATCTAGTTTTCCTGGCGGGTTGATGTATTTCTTCTTTATGTTTTTGTTGTTGGTCTTTGTTTTGGTGTTGGCTCCAGTTGTGGGGTTTTCTTTTTTTGTTATCCTCCTTATTGTTGTATAATTATATTACCTATTCTAAAAAAAATAAAAAAAATATATATATATATAGTTTATTTACCAAAGCTATGCTCACTTTAGTAAACTGACAACAAAGTTGGTGATTAAGCTTTCGTGACATATTATTTAATTTCTCTATATCTTCAAACATTTTCTTTGCTTGTATAACAAATTTTCGCACAAAATCTACATCACGTTTATTTTTGTCATTTGTGTTATATGCTAAGTGTCAATAACACTCCATTTGGTTAACTTTGTCCAAATATTAGAAGCAATCAAAGTTCAAACATTGTAATTTAAGCATTATTAATGTTGTCAAAGATTGATTATTAAAACAACACGGTTTTGGCTTCTCCAACCCCATGTGCCACCTGACTAAAAAAAAGTCAATGGAATGAAGAAAAAGTCAAAAGGTGTATAATTGTTTTCTTTTACACACTAAATTCCTTTTATGTTCTTTCAATAAACAAAACAAAAGATGGGCTACTTGAAAATTAATTATAAATAATGTTTCTGATTTTCTTTTTTGTAAAAAAATAAACACTTGATTATATGGGTTTATTCAAAGAACACACCTATTTTGGGAAAATTCCCAAAAAAAAAAACGGTTTTTTTATGAATGATATAAAATTACAAAAGGAGAATTAATGCCATAAGAGATTACATAATGCTATTCCATTGTGAGATGAGCTTACGTAGCTTAAGGAAAAAAATCTTATAATGAAATGTTTTGCTATTAACATGTTTAGTATAATAAATGTTATGTATGTTTGAACATATGTTGATTATATTTGTCAGAACAATAGACGTCTCTATATTTTCAAATTGATTTGATTTTTTTTACTGAAGCCTAAGTTCATATAGTTTTGTACTTAAATTCTAGTAAAAGATTAGAATTTTATTGATAACACGAAATGGTGTAAAGTTTTCAATAAACACTGAAATGTATAAAATATCACAAAATGGCATCTTCAACATAGCAAGTATGCATATCACTAAAATTGCCATCCTTGTGAACCTTTTTCTATATATTGATAAAATAAAATAGCTAATAAAGCACAAATAAAGAATATAATAAATATAAAATTGTATTGCGGTGACTAAAAAAATACCAAATGTAGAGTTATGGAGTTATATTGTGTCATTGATGACGTTTATTCTTCCTACATTGTTGAAACTTTATACAATACAGTTTAAAATAATGTTTTTATTTATGGCAACAAACATTTTATTTCTAAAATTGTAGTATTTAAAAAAAAACATTAATAAAAGCTCTAACTCTTCTTGTCTTATTATAATAACTTACCAGTTGAGTTTTAGTTTTAAATAGGAGCAATTGTGTTTTTGAAAAATAAGATCGTATAAATTTTTCATCATCTCAATATTTCATCAAGATTCGTATATTTCTATAAATTATTGGCATCAACATGAAAGAGCAAATTGACATTTTTCATCCTATCATAAAAAATTTATGAAACATAATAAAATAAACAACAAAACATCACTAATATAAATATTATATAAATAATAAACATGTTAATTTGTTTAAAAACCGTAAAATATTTATTTACTAATAAATATTTTTTAATAATTTTGTTTTTAATATTTTTCCAAAAAATATTTATTGGCATCAATATTTCATCAATATTTTCATTGATATTTCTAAAAAATTAAGACCTTGACATTTTTGTCGACCTTGAATAAGATTAATATTAAACATTAGAAATAAAATCACTACCTTCAAAGTCAAGTGCATATATACAACTGTATGCATGAAGTTCAATACAATATGAAGCTTAATTGTAATTCAACTCTCTCATCTTCTAGGTAGGGAGGGAGGGAGAAGGCCTGTGAAGTGAATAGATGATTGGCACATGGATGTAAGTTTTGGAGTTTGATTATTCAAACTGTAGTTTATTTTCACATAGCCAACCTGTCTCCATGTCATCCCAATTTCCTCATCCTCTTCTTCCCTATATAACCAAACCAGAGAGAGCTAGCTAAGCTTCATCAAAGCAACAATGGAGAGGAGTCTTGGAGTGTTCTTTTTTCTTCACTTCTTTCTTCTATCTTCTGCAGCCTTTTCCAAGCATGCCTCTAATGGCATTGATTGGTGGTGTAGAAAAACCACTTACCCTGAAACCTGCAAGTACTTTTTCAACCAAGGCAGCAAAGCTGCTCCCAAAGATATGACTGAGTTCAAGAAAATGGTGATCCAATTTGCCATGGAAAGAGCTCTGGGTGCTGAGAGCCACACTAAGGGTGTCGGTTCCAAGTGTCGAAATGGGAAGGAAAAGGCCGCTTGGGCTGATTGCTTGAAGCTTTACCAAAACACCATCTTTCAGCTCAACCAAACTCTTGATTCCGCTACTAAATGTACTGAGTTTGATATCCAAACCTGGCTTAGTACTGCCCTAACCAACCTCGAAACGTGCCGCACCGGGTTTGCTGAGCTTAATGTTTCGGACTATATATTGCAGCTGATCATGTCAAACAATGTCACAAAGCTGATAAGCAACAGTTTGGCTATTAACAATGCTTCAGCTGGGTTGGGGAAGGAAACATATAAAAAGGGATTCCCAAGTTGGCTTTCAGGTGGTGACAGGAGGTTACTGCAGTCATCTTCAACAAAGGTGGACCTTGTGGTGGCTCAGGACGGATCCGGTAACCATACAACGGTAGGAGCCGCTCTAGAGGAGGCTGCAAAAAGGAAGACAAATGGGAGATTTGTTATACAAGTAAAGAGAGGGGTTTACCAAGAAAACCTGGAGATAGGAAGTAAGATGAAGAATATAATGCTCATAGGAGATGGAATGAGATTTACCTTCATTACTGGTAATCGAAGTGTAGGAGGAGGCTCCACTACTTTCAATTCTGCTACTGTTGGTAAGTCTCTCTCTCTAGGTTGACTGTTTATAAGGTCATTTGCCTCCATTATATTTATAACATTTGAACGTGTCAACCTGCATATTTTTCTCATTATAACAACCGAAATGTGCACATTTGACATTGGCATCTTTGTCATCTAGAATGAAGTTTCTTCCATTCCAAGGCATGGTGCTTGGAATTTTCTCCTATCCTCCATTTCTAAATGAAAATAATAAAATATAAGTTTCTCAAAGCGAATTATTTGTGGCCAGTGTCCCAGCTTCTTTGTCAACATCAATATAGAAATGGCAATATATATATATATATGGCAATACGTCATATGGCTGTCAAATGTCAATTAGTTATATCCATTCACTTTTTTTGTACATTCCTAAAATGGTATTAGGAAATCACCTATGATTAATGAGAAATACTTGTTTGTATTCTTTGACAATCAGCGGTGACTGGTGAAGGATTTATAGCTCGGGGCATCACATTCCGGAACACTGCAGGTCCTGAAAACCATCAAGCAGTTGCTCTCCGATCTGGCGCAGATCTTTCTGTTTTCTACCGTTGTGCCTTTGAAGGGTATCAAGACACCCTTTATGTCCATTCACAAAGACAATTCTATAAGGAGTGTTATATTTACGGCACTGTAGATTTTATATTTGGCAATGCTGCAGTTGTTCTTCAGAACTGCATGATTTACGCAAGGAGGCCAATGAATGGTCAGAAGAATGCAGTTACCGCTCAAGGACGGACCGATCCAAATCAAAATACTGGCATTTCAATCCACAATTCACGGGTCATGGCCACAGATGACCTAAAACCAGTGGAGAGCACAGTGAAAACCTACTTAGGAAGGCCTTGGAAGGAGTACTCTCGAACAGTTTTCATGAAAACTTACCTCGATAGTTTGGTTGATCCAACAGGTTGGTTGGAGTGGGATGGTGACTTTGCACTCGATACTTTATATTATGGAGAGTATAACAACATCGGTCCTCGTTCACCAACCAGCCAGCGAGTGAACTGGAAAGGTTACCGTGTTATAAGAAATTCAACAGAGGCATCAGAGTTCACCGTCCAAAATTTCATTGCAGGGCAGTCGTGGTTGCCAGACACAGAGGTCCCATTCACTCCTGGACTCTAGAAGAAAAAGTTTTCTTCATTCTTCCTCTGAAATAAATATAGCCAAATCATTAAATTCCTTAATGTGTATGCTGATTGAAGAAATCATCATTCAAGTTCATATATATGTCAAATGAGAAGCTACACATTCATAAGCTCAGAATTAGCAAACGACAAACCTATTTCCCAATTAAACTGCAAATCTAGTGATGAACTTGGTTGTTAATTTCCACCCAATTAAACTGCAAATCTAGTGATGAACTTGGTTGTTAATTTCCATACTTCAATTAAATGAAATCACTTAAATTCCTACTATTCAAATTCCGACCATATATTTTTCAATACTTTTTCTTTTAATGAGAAACCAAGCAACATTCGTTGAAAGTAAACACTTGGGGAAAAAAAAAAAGACACAAACGACAAAAACAAAAACAAAAGGGAAAAACTCCCAAAAGGAGTCAAACTAACATGGCAAGGGGCTTCAATCAAGCAAAATAAGAACTAGAAGGGTATACAAAAAGCTTTACACACCAAGGGCTAGGGTTAAAGAGAGGTGTGAAAACCTAACCATGGACCACAACTTAACCCAAGGTCTCTCAACCCCTCCCAATTTCTTCTAAATAACCAAACAGCCCACACCTTTAAAAAGAAAGAAAGGAAATTGAAAGCACAATATGTTGAAATGAACACCATGCAACTTTCTTCTATTTACTGTAAAGAACTAGCGATGCACTTCTTACTACACATTTATAACATGAGCTAAGTGATACGGCCCTAAAGGCTTCTAGATATGAACTTGAACAAGCCAGTTGTTTAGTGGTTGAAAATCTTCACAATGAACGCAGTTTCATATGAAAGATCAACTTTCTGCATGAATTCAACTAATAAAAATCCTAAAACTAAAATATCAAACATCAAATGTAAAAATTTACAAATACATTTCCTCAAGCCAAAGTGAGCATAGCTCATCTGGCAAACGGATGTGTTGGCAACCAAGAGATTTGTAATTCGAATTCTCCTACCCCCATTGTACTATAATAATAATAATAATAATAATAATAATTTGAAAAAAAAAAAAAAACTCACACATTTCCCCCAAGCTATTCTATGCTAAAAAAATATACAAATTAAAAACAAGGGTAATACATAGTTAGAATTTAAAAAAAAAAAAATTAAATTAAAGATTTTTAATATTGTAAAAGGGCAATGACCTTACTTGAATTCTAATAACGTAAAAGGGGATTACCCAAGGAATTCCTCTATTATTGTGGGGTTGCCGCACACTTTAATCTTCTTGGACAAATAATTTGCACAATTTGAATTAATACTTTATGTTAATTATAATTAGCTGTAAAAATCAAGTAAATATTCAAAGAACCGATTAACAATGCATAGATTCTAGAAAATTTAAGTTCTGGATTAAACTCTGAGCAGAGTGCCTTCTAAACAACTTGATGGTGTTGAAAAGTTGACTGACCTTAGCGACTACAAAGATGGTTCTACCATATCTCTAAATTCCTAATAGTAAGAATCTAAACAGGGATAACAAAATGATCAACAATTTCATACTCAAGCAAATAAGCAATTTAATTTTCATCTGGACGAAGAAAATAAAGATAAATACCCTAAAAATACTTCTTATGATGTGACAACACTAGTAGGGGATGGAGAACAAAGAACTGTATGAGAAAATTTAGAAAAAGCGCAAGCGTACTTCACATGAAAGAAATATTGACCGAAATGCAGAGAAAGATTATTAGCAAGTAATGTTCTATAGCCCAGGGGACAAGGTTCTAGTTATAGAGGGGCGATGGTCAACCAAAGCATGTCCCTGAAAGGCCGAAACCCGATAAAATTTCCCAACACAATCTTGTGGCTTATCAACTTCCCCCAAAATATACAGCACTTGTGGTACATCGTGGGAGAAGGCTCTCTTCTAGTTCTAGAGGGGTGATGGTCAACCAAAGCATCAAACTTAGAGGCTGAAACTTGATATAATTTCCCAACCCAATCTTGTGGCTAATCAACTTCTCCCACCATGCTTGTGGTACCAAAGCCCCAATATAGCCCTATCAGAGAAATTTTTTTGGACAGCCCAAGCCCATGAGTATCCAACCCATAAGTATGGATGATAAATCTCCTCCATAAAAGACCCTCGTCTGGGGTCGAACAAACAAACACTTATAACTGATAAGAAAAGCCTTACTTTTGTTTCAACTGGATCAATCTACCTAATTACCAGAAGGATCTTGCAGCTTGCAAGTTTCACCCAGTTCAAGTACATAATACCAGGTCAAGTTTAAGACATAACAATAGCAAATACTTCTATTCATCGTGTACAAGATAATAAGCAGAAGGTTGGTAAGAAGATTTAATTCAATATTTTAAAAAATAATTCCGAATTACCCAAATACGCTGCAAATTCCAAGATTTCCAAGGGAAAGGGTTGTAGAAAAGGATCATGCTAAAGTCAAACAAATATTATGAATGAACATCTGCAATAACATAAATAGTGAATGGAAAGGTCTTGTTCAAAAAAAAGAAAAAAGAAAACATATCGTTCAACAATAGTGAGCAGAAAGGCAACAGGAAAAGGTCAGAGTGGAAAGAGAAGAAAGTTTTAAAGAAATTCAAGTGAATCTTCATCACTAACCTCCACTTTCAGTGATTGTGCCGTCTCCAAGTCTGTATTACCATGCATTCATATGTACCATGATGACCCATCTTATTTCATCCATGACTCCACCAAAAACCTATTTGGTTATGCCTTTTATGCTTGCTCCTCTCAACCTTTAAATTAAAAGCAAGACAAGCTTCCTGCAATGATTTTCTTCACATAGGATGTGGGCAGCCAATTTGCATCATTTCCAATGAGGTAAATTTTTATCATAGGCATCAAGTTCTCACGAAATTTGAAGGCATGGCCACTTGAATCACACGCTCAAGAAGAGTTTTTTAACTATGATAAGTTAGTATTTTTGGGGAAAACCCTCGTTTACGCATTGTATATGAGAGGGACAATGCATCAGAAAGTCTCCCTCCTTGGGAAAGGCCTTTCAGTAAAGTGTTATATGCAACATTATCAGGAATACACCCATCTTCATTCATCTTATTAAACAACCCAATGGCAGAGTTAACATCGCCTGCAAGAATATGCCCATCCATAAGAATCGTGAAAGTAACTGAGTTTGGACGCAACCCTTCTTTTTGCATCAATTCCAATTGATGATTGGCATCCAGCATCCTATCTGTCCTACAATATCCCCATATTATGCTATTGTACAGACGCAAGTTAGGCATAATGCATGCATCTTTAACCTTCTGAAGAAGTTTCAATGTCAAGGATTTCATTTCCTCGGTAGAATTAGCAGAAACTATCATCTTATTATCCTTGGGAACAAGAGTTGTTTCATGGAGCAGATGAAACAACATACTTTTTTCCTTTTGATTCTCTTTCTCTAGTATGCACCATTTTTTCTTGTTGACACTTAAGTTTTTGCAAACACCACGGACCAATGTAATATAGAAGATAACATCCGGTTCAATGTGACTCCTTTCCATCAAATCAACTAATCGAAAGGCATATTCAACCTCCCCTATCTTTAAGTAATGATTGATAAGAGAGGTATACAACACAACATTAGGTGAAAACCCATCTCTTAACATCTTGCCCATATATAAACATCCTTTATCAGTCATATTTTCCTTAACCAAGCCACTAATCAACATTGTATAAATATGAGAGCTTGATGGAATAGAATTTTCAACCATTTGCTCAAATAATTCACAGGCTTCAAGAATCCTGCCATTTTTACGATAGCCATTAATCATCCTCAAGAAGAAATTCTTGTCAGGATCCACACCAGCCTCTAGCATCATCTTAAAAACACCTTCTGCTTCAAAAATTCTGTTTTCCCTACTTAAACAACCTATTATTGAATCATAGATAGCAACACTTGGTTTCAGTCCCCTCTGCTTCATTTCCCTTAGAATATAATATGCTGCCTTAACATTACCCTGCCTACAGTGTCCGTTTACAATAATCAAATAAGTTGTGGTATCAGGAAACAGACTACAGTCTTGCATGTGATCAATTAGAGACATGGCATCCTCAAAAAGCCCCTTCTCGCAGAGACACCTAATTAAGGAATTGTAAGTAAAGAGCAAAGGCTTGCATCCAAGACTTGCCATTTTATGCCAGTAATCCAAAACAAAATCCAAATTTTTGGTCTCACATAAAGCACTAATCACAATACTAAATGCCACACCTGCTAGATTCAAGTTGCTATTGAAAATTTCTCGCAGCAGTGTTTCAATTTTTTGCTCTAGAGTGCTTGATGTTTGCCACTTCGTACTGGCTAGGATTACAGAAGGATCACACCCACAGCCATTCTTTACAATCGCCCCTAAAGTATTTAAAGCAAGCTGAAGTTCATGTCCCCTTGGATACATCTTCATAAGGGTAAAGAACAGCACATGATCAGGTATGATTCCATTGTCCAACATACTCTTAAGCAGTTCACTGACTTCTTCTAACCTATCATCCCTGTAAAGTGCATTAATCAAAACTGTATAACAATGCACGCTAGGAGATAAATTGGAGTTCACCATACTATTTAAAAACGCTAATGCAGTGTCAACCTTCCCTTCTTGACAATACTTACTGATCATGATGTGAAAAGTTACCACATTAGGTTGGATTCCCCACTCTGCCATAAGGTTATATACCAACCAACCCTTCTCAACTAGATCCAGCTTCACAAACCCATGGATCAGGGTATTTAATGTAAAACTATCTGGCTTACAACCTATTTTTACCATTCTAAAAAGGGCTTGCATTGCCATTTTCATTTTCTTATCTTTGCAATATCCATGAATTAAAGAAGTATACATCGTCTCGTCAGGATATAGACTCTGAAACTCCATTTCTCTGATCAACAACTCCGCCTCCACTAACCATCTGCTCTTACAGAGGCCATAAAACAATGTCTTAAACAAATGTAATGTCGGAGGATAACCATTAGTGCTTTGCATTATATCAAATAATTCAAGAGCTTCCTCCATATACCCCTTATTGCATAGCCCATCCATCAAGACATTAAAACACCAATGCCCCAAGTAAACACCAGCTCCATTGACTCTCACAAAATAGTCAAATGCCTCTAAAACCCTTTCTTGTGCACAAAGCTCTCGGAAGATAGCATTAAATGAAACTTTACTTGGGACATAATTTAACGAAAGGAGTCGATTGAAATGGGTTAATGCCTCCTCAAATTTTCCTAGCCTGCAGAAACAGATTACCATAGAATCCATAAGTAACACATCCGGCTCAGCACCTCCGAATACAAAGTTTCTATTGTACAGAAGTTCAGCCAATTGGGGTTTAGAGTAAACAAACTGCCGGCAAAGCCAACCATGGGTGGCCAAATCAAGCTCCAAACCCCGTTCAGCAGCGAAATCAAGAACAGAAATAGCTTCAGAAATTGAAGAAGATTGCGTTACAATTCGTTGTATCACTTGTTGCGCCGACAAAAACAAGCCACGACGAATTAGCTGCTCCACTAAGGAAAAGCACAAGTTTTTATGTTGGCTTGCAGAAGAGGAACTCGAAGTAGTTGGGATATCAAGTGGGACAGTACAGGTCGTCACCAAATTTCTGAAGGTTACAGAGAGGTAATAGTTACAGGTTCGTCCCCGTATCATTTCTAAAACGCAATGCTAGTGATAATAACAAACAGGAAGGCATTAGGATGAAGTTGAGATAGTGAAGAACGATGAAGACTCTTACCAAAACAGGATGAAATTGCAACACCAACATTCGGTACAAATAATGGGTCTGAGGGATTAAGTAAAACAGAGACTGAAAGAGAACGAGAGAGTGAGAGGCCAATAAATTAATCGAAAACACAAGAGTACCTGCAATAAACTTCGGCAGCTCTAGACCGGAGATTGAATATGGAAGGCGAAGCGTGAAACAGAACACTGGCACAGGGCTGAGCCAGAGCATGGAAGGTTGAGAGCAAAAAATAGGGCAATCCCCAATGGGAATTTTTAATCCATTATCCAAAATTGTCTTCATTGCAAAGCCCAATGGGTCATCAAAATAAATTACTGAAATTATTGGGCCAAACGCATGATTTTAGTTACCAAGATTAGAAAATAATAGAATGCAAAATAGGGGAAGAAAAAAAAAATAGTTCCATCACATGTTTAGTCTATAAACTTTAAAATTTGTATTTAATAATGTTAAATGGTCCATTTAGTGCCTAATAGATCATTAAACTTTCATTTTTGTGTCTAATTGATCCTAAACATGAATAAAATTAAATATAGAAAAATTAAATGAGCTGATTATTTTATCATCAACTATTGATTTTTATATATCTAATTAGTGTCTAATTACATCCTTATTCAACACAAAATTCAAGAAGAATAATGGTAATTAATTAAATAGATTGCAAGTTGGAGCTAACGAAAAGAATAAAAAATGAGAAAGTTGTTAAAAATAAAAACATATCATAAAATGAAAAGTTAAAAAATTGAAATATTGAACTATACATTTGTTAAAAAGAATATACATTTGCCCCACATATTGAAATATTTTTAAAAAATGGAAACAAATATGATGTTGTTTAATCCCACTTAATAACTAAACTTGTTACCACAGAAATTAGAGTATATGGATTTTTTTTCTACAAAAAGTAATGATAACAATTATAATAAATAGAGAAAATAGGGCTTTTCAGATCATAAAAACGTTTTTTTTTTTCACCTCAAAGAGAAAAAAAAAAAGACTAGGGAAAGTAATTTTGGTCTCATTTATGAACTATATTGACATTATAAGAAATGCCAACGCATTTAATATCATTATGACGTCATAAACTTGAGAACCACATCTCCAAAATAGCCATAATATGTAAATCTAATTATATAATTTTACATAAGATATTAGCACTTTTTGAAGCTTAATTTATTATTTACTTGTGGATTATGATTCATATAATCACAGTTATAATTGGTATGATTATTTTGAAGGCGACCCATAAACCAAAATGCAATTATACATCCTCCTGTTTATGTCATTATTGTAAGTCTAGGTAACAAATCTCATTTGATTAAAAGTGATCACAACTATATATTAAACTTAGATTAATTTAATTGTCAATTTCATTAATTACCTCAAAAGTCAACACTATTCAGTTTATCAATAAATTTTAATTTCATTAATGACATCTACATATATATCTGATTTCGTAAACATGATCACCAAATTAAATATATTTTAAACATTATGTCATTTTAATGTTTTAAAAATAGCAAACTATATGCTGTTTTCTAATAAAATGTGAAAGTAGAAGTTTGAACATCCGATGAGTGTTTAGCTCACCATTATGAGTTGAGTTGAGTTTGTATAATATTTGGTTCATCAATTTTAAATGTTGGTAGAATTAAGTTAGTATATTTTATCAACTCACCACAACTTTCTCTTCTTCCAATATTTTCAATGGCTACACCCATCGTTCACTGTTGGCAACTATCGCCATCACACTCCGGGAACCAACTCTGGACTCTGACAACCATTTTCGATGAAAACTCCAGCGACCAACTTTGGGCTCCGGCAACCACCTCAGATGACAACTCCGGTGACCCAACTCCAACGATCAATTTTCAGTTCCAGCAACCACCTCCGACAACAAACTTCGATGGCCAACTCTGGCAATCACTTTCATAGGCTTTGACAACCACCTCCAACTACAAACTCCAACGAAAAGTATCTTTGATGATCAACTTCGATGATCACCACTACTACAAAAACCACATTACTTGACGCTTGGAACTTTTGAGTACTTGACGTTTTTATTTTAAAAAAAAAAACGTCAAGTACCATGTAAATTTGATGAAAAACGTCAAGAATAATGAAAAAAACGAAGGTTGACATAAATTTTTGAATTTTTTTCATTCCATTTTTATTTGACATTTTATAAATGTCAAGTAATTTGTGATTTATTTGTTTTAGGGTTTTATATATTTAAATAGGTGAAAAATTGGGGGAGGTGCCCCATTTTCTTCTTTCTCTAAAGCTTTCTCCCACTACCGCACTTCCGAAAATGGCTTCCACCCCATTTTTCCCTTTTCATTTCTTCTCTCTTTGAAGTTTTTCGTGGTTCCCATTGCACTTTTTACTTACTTCACCCACCTTCGAAAAATGGGTTCCATTGTAATGAAGCCAGATGACATTGCCACCTTTGTCAGCGGCAGAGCTGGGCGGAGCTTCAACAATTCTACCAACATCTGTACATTTGCTCGTCGGATTCGCTTTGCTGGTGTTTTCATGGGAGAAAACCCTTTAGTGTTCTCAATTTCTCTTCTTTTGTTGCAGGTTGGAATCTATGTTGGAACTATTCTCTTATTTTATCGCCTCTTCAAGCCCCCCAGCCAACCCCTCATTGTCTCACAAATTTTGGTAACTCCTATCTTCTTCTTCTTCTTCTTCCTCTTCCTCTTCTTCTTCTTCTTCATCTTCTTCTTCTTCATCTGAAATTTCTTGTTCATCTTTTTAATGGGTTGTGATTATTTTTCTTTTTCAGGGTGATTTAATTCTAGGTTCTTCTGTTATGGTTCACTTGGAGGCATTTAGATAGACGACTTTTCCCCTCAGGGGATTCGTTTCTCCAGATTTGATTTCTTCAATTGGGAATACTTTTTACTTATTTCTTGTTGGATTTCAAACGGATATCTCATTAATAAAGAAGATTAACAAGACAGTATTTGGTATTGGGTCTTGTTCTGTTATTTTACCTATGATTCTCACTTTTATTTACTCTATTGTCTTTCGTGCCGATGCTATCATATTGTTGTTGTTGAGGCTAATACCCTAAATTTCGTAGGGTTTTATAGTATATAATTGTATTGTACAAACATCTTATTTATCTAAATATGTGATGTTTTATTTGACATTTAGTTGCACTAAACCCACAAATCAATAAACTAACATCCAAGGTTATCTTGTAGCTTAAACATATATGTATAGACATATGGGTAGATCATGTTTAAATGATCATGTTTTGGCTCTGTGACACTATGAGTATGACCTGCTTTGTAGATGTTACAATTATTGCAAAGTGCTACAAATGATTAGATTCTGATCATTCATGTGGAGACTTGTGAGCAGGGATGTTCTATATAAATGAGTTTGTATAAGACTGGACCACGAAATGACTAGTCTCATTATATAACGTCGTTCATAATAAAGACTTACATTTCACTAGGATGACCATAGGTAACATTATCTGAATTCTGAGTGAGTTGTGAACTCCTACCTATGAAAGCGGTTCTTTGATTTATATGGGTGTGAGTAGCCAAATAGGCCGACTCAACAAGCCTACCATTTTGGAGATTCGTCTAATTGAGGAGCTGGAAATACAACTACACAAGAAGGAATTCACTCCTTCCCCAACGTCGGGGTAAGTAAATAAATTGTTCTAGGTTGATTCAAAGTCTTGAACAATGTGGCATCACACCCTCTCCTAACTCGAGAGGGGTTTGGTCATAGTTAGACTATGATTTATTGTTCATTAGAGGGATCAGTGGTACTTAAGGAGTTAGATGTAACTATAGGGGCAAAACGGTAATTAGGGTCCAATTGTTCTTACGAGAAATTTGTGAAGGGTCATTGTATTGTTGACTGGTTATATCCAATGGATACAGAAATATATCTATAGTGTGAATAGCGCAACTGTCGGTCTTTAGTGGAGTGCCCGACAATTAACGGATGGTGAATAATTTAATTAAAGGAGTTTAATTATTTATTCATGTACTGTTGAAGCTTCAAGCTAGAAGTCCATGAGGTCCCCTCTGTAGCTCAACGAGAATTAATGAGAATCAATTTTTGGATTAATTTGAATTGTTCAAATTAATTGAGTTTATTAATTATATATGATATAATTAATTTAATCTAATTATATATGATATAATTACTATAATGTATTTGATACATTATAATATAAAGTTTATTTGAGAGAAAATAAATATTTGAATATAATTCAAATCTTAATTACAAGAATTTGATTCATATAATTAAATTTAATATAAATGAGATTTAAATAAAATGTCTTTGGTGAGAGAATAGAGGCTATAGGTTATATTGTATTTAATACAATATAGAAACTATAGATTATATGTTATATTTGATATAACATATAGTTTAATATATATTATATGATATAAATATGTATTAAATTGATTTATGAAATTAATTTAATTTAATTTAAAAATCATTTTGGGAGGGAGTTGTAACTCCCTCTCCCTCTTTTCTCTCTAATACATGATAGTGTGGCAGGGGAGAGTAGTTGTTCTTTTTTTTTTTTTTTTTTGTGCTGTGTGGTTTCACAAAAATAGGGGTGGAAACGGTTCGGTTTGGTTAAGTTTGGTGGTTAAACTGAACCGAATTAAATTTTCTAATATGTGAAACCGAATCGAAACTGATTTATTGGTTCAAATCGAACATGCGATTCGGTTTGGTTTTGGTATTTTTTAAAAAATTTATGTTATATTTCTTTAATTAAAAAACAATTCGGTTCGATCGATTTTAAATTTGGTTTTGTTCTTTAAATTAAAAATGTTCTTTTTAAATTTGGTTTTACTTTTGTTTTAAATAATAGTATTATATATATATATATAAGTTAAAAACGGTTCATGTGGTTTCAAGTTCAGTTTTCGAAATTGAAACCTAACCAAATCGAATTAATTCGGTTTCAAATTTTCTTCAAACCAGACCGAACCGCATTTTTTGGTTTCACTAAGTCTTCGGTTCGGTTCGGTTCAGTTTTAGAAAATGTTCGATTTTTGTGGTTTGAATGGCCACCTCTAACAAAAAGATTACAGATACACAAAAACGTTCTAAGAAAATCTGAACCACATCACTTCCTCTCGTCTCTTTCAAAATCTCTCTCTTCTAAAATAGCTAAAGCCCACAAAACTCCTAGATTCTCTTACAGAGAATATTGAGGCAATCAAGTGGTGGTGTTCATTGTGGGGTGTCAACTTCGTGTTTTTTGGAGAAGATGATACACGAAGAAGATCGTTCTTTAAGGGCTACTACTCTCACCCTAATTCTCTCATTTCCTTTTTTTTTTTGCATGATATAAATTTATGATTATGCATGACATTTTTACTCTGTAATTTTGATTCTGTGAAAATAAAATTTGGATCGATCTCCACGCTTCTGTTCAAGGACCTTCAAAGTTTCCTGTTGGGTGCAAATTTATATTTAAAACGGTCCGTTGATTCTTTTTAAAATGGTCCATTGATTAATTTTAAATGGTCCATTGATTATATTTAAAACGGTCCGTTGATTAATTTTTAAAACGGTTTGTTGATTAATTTTTAAAACGGTCTGTTGATTAATTTTAAAATGGTCTGTTTCGATGCTGAAGGCTTATAAAAGGCGAGACTTTCAACAGTTCGTAGACACAGAATTCATTTTCTAAATTCCACTTCATTTTCCTCTCCTCCTCCATCTTAACTTTCCGAGCAGTAAGTTTAGAAAGGATGTACGTTCTGATCGGTAACGGTGCATTTTCGATCGGTTTTCATTTGGCTGTTTTATCCTGGGGATGACGTGACAATTTTTAGACCTACTTGCACACTTGGGCAGAGCTGCGAAACGTATTAAAGAGAGCGAGCTTTGCGACTCAGCCTATAACGAGTTTATGTTTTGTAGGTTTTGCTCTTCGCTTGACCATCGTGCCTTGATGGTTTACAGTTCGTCGTTCTGAAGGCCCTGCCGTTTCCAACAATTTTAAGACGTTTCCACATCTTCAATGGCTCTCAGTAGTAACAATGAGATATCTGACCTCAACCGTCCATTCAAGTTCGAAGGAGGGAACTTCAAGCGATGGAAGCAAAAGATGATGTTCTTCCTCATTGTCAAGAAATTTGTCGAAGCTTGTACCAATGCTAAGCCGATCATCCCTTTAGAAGAACCAACTAAACAATTGATAAAAGAAGCTGCTGACTGGGAGGAGAAATATTTTCTATGTAAGAATTTCATTTTAAATGGTTTGAATAATGATATGTATGACTACTACAGTACAATGAAGACAGCGAGGAAGTCTGGGATGCCCTGCAAAAGAAGTATGACACCGAGGAGGCCGGGTCGAAGAAATATGTTGTTGGCCGTTATCTCAAGTTCCAGATGACGGATGATAAATTCATGGAGGCCTAATCTCATGAACTTCAGAAGATAGCCCACGAGATAATTACTGAAGGTATGCCTCTAGATGAACAACTCCAAGTTGCTGTTATTATTGATAAATTGCCCCCCTTGTGGAAGGATTTTAAGAACACTTTGAGGCATAAAGACAAATGAGTTCTCCTTGAAGAGTCTTATAACCTGGCTAAGGATCAAGGAGGAAGCCTGGAAGTAGGACCAGAGGGAGGAGGTGAACACAGTATCTAGGAAACCCGCCTCTGCTGTGATAAAACCTAACAAAAAACCTAAGGGGACAAAGAGGAAAGGTTAAAACCGTGACTCTAGCAACCAGAACCAGCAAAAAAAAATAGAAGCCCCCTTCAGGAGAAAAGGTACATTCCCTCTGCTTTAATGGTAATAAACCTGGGCACATGGCTAGGAACTGTAGGAACAGGTGTCGTCCTACTGGTCAGGCGAACCTGACAGAAGAACCATTAGTCGCCATGATCACAGAAGTAAATGTGATCGGTGGTTGTGAAGGGTGGTGGATAGATACTGGCGCGATGCGCCATGCTGTCACGACCTTAGTCTATTTAAAACTTATACTGAAACTAAGGATAAGAATATTTTGTTAGGAGATCACCACTCCACGAAAGTTGCTGGAACCGGCGAGGTGAAACTGAAGTTTACCTTTGGGAAGACCCTCACGTTGAAGGACGTTCTGCACACTTCAGAGATACGAAAGAATTTGGTTTCGGGCTATCTTCTAAAAAAAGTTGGGTTTACTCAAACTATAGAGACAGACCTATATACATTTACAAAAAATAATGTATTTGTAGGGAAAGGGTATGCAACTGAGGGAATGTTCAAATTAAATCAAGACCTTAATAAAATGAAATCTTCTGTGTATATGCTGTGTTCTATGAATATTTGGCATGCTAGACTCTATCATATGAATAAGAATTTAATTAGTAACATGATTAGGCTAGAAATGATACCTAAGTTATCCACGAATGATTTTGATAAATGTGAGTATGGTGGTCAGGCTAAAATTACTAAAACTTCGTATAAATCTGTACTTAGGAATTCTAAAACTCTAGATTTGATTCATCTTGATGTCTGTGAATTTGATGGCATATTGACTAGGAACAGTAAAAGATATTTCATTACTTTTATTGACGACTGCTCTGATTTTACTTTTGTATATTTGCTGGAAAAAAAAAAGTGATGTTTTTTATGCCTTCAAACTTTTTGTTTTTGAAATAGAAAATCAATTTAATAAAAAAGTTAAAAGACTTCGTAGTGATAGGGGAACCGAGTAAGACTCGGACAGTTTTAATGAATTCTTTAACTCACATGGAATAATACACGTAAAGACCACACCTTATTCTCCTGAAATGAACGGAAAAGCCGAAAGCAAAAATATAATTTTAGCTGAGCTAGTAGTTGCTATTTTACTTAGTTCAGGAGCCGCGTCTTATTGGTGGGGTGAAATCATCCTTACTGTGTGTTATGTCCTAAATAGAATCCCAAAATCTAAAAATAAAACTTCACCTTATGAAATTCGCAAGAATAAGAAACCAAACTTGTTCTACTTTAGAACATGGGGTTGTCTAGCCTTTGTAAAGATTCTTGACCTAAAAAGGAGAAAGTTGGCTAGTAGAGCTTATGAGTTTGTCTTTATAGGTTATGCCTTAAATAGTAAAGCCTACAGGTTCTATGATCTAGTGAACCAAGTGATCATTGAGTCAAATGATGCTGACTTCTTTGAAGATAGATTTCTTTTTAAATCAAAGAATCGTGGGGGCTCTGGTTCAAGTGGTATAACCCTAGTTAAAAATCCTAACCTTAGAGAGGAAACTGACCCAGAACCTAGAAGAAGCAAAAGAGCTAGAACCGCCAAAGATTTCGGAAATGACTTCCTGACCTACAATGTAGAAGAAGACCCTAAAGATCTAAGAGCTGTCATGTCCTCAATAGATGCCAACCTATGGCAAGAAGCCATAAATGATGAGATGGACTCACTTGAGTCAAATAGGACTTGACACTTAGTAGATCTACCCCAGGATGTAAGGAAATAGGATGCAAATGGATCTAAAGGAGGAAACTTAAACCTGATGGGACTGTCGACAAATTTAAAGCTAGGTTAGTAGCGAAGAGCTTTAAAGAGAGAAAACGTAGATTTCTTTGACAGATTCTCCACTGTCACTAGAATTACCTCTATCCGTGTCTTGTTCTCTTTTGCTGCCTTTTATAACCTCATAGTACATCAGATGGATGTAAAAACCACTTTCCTAAATGGTGAACTTGAAGAAGAGATTTACATGGAACAACCTAAGGGTTTTATTGTCCATGCTCAAGAAAATAAGGTGTGTAAATTAGACAAATCTCTCTATGGACTAAAACAAGCTCCTAAGCAATAGCATGAAAAAATTGACACCCTTATCCTATCTAAAGGTTTCAAGGTCAATGAAAGTGACAAATGCATCTACCATAAGTTTGATAATAACCTTTGCACTATCTTATATCTATATGTAGATGATTTATTGATCTTTGAGTCGAACTTGCACATCATAAATGATGTAAAATCAATATTGAGTGCAACCTTCGACATGAAAGACTTAGGAGAAGCTAGTGTAATCTTAGGCATAAAAGTAAATAGGTCTGAAAAGTGAATTTCTTTAGATCAATCTCACTATATAGAAAAGATTCTAAAGAAATATAATTACTTTTAGTGTAAACCAGCCTGTACTCCTTATGACCCTAGTGTCAAGTTGTTCAAGAACACTGGTGACAGTGTTAATCAATCTGAGTATGCGAGCATCATAGGCAGTCTTAGATACACTGCCGACTGCACTAGGCCTGACATAGCTTATGCAGTAGGACTACTATGCAGATTTATAAGCAAACCTAATAAAGAGCATTGGGATGCTACAGAAAAGGTCATGAGATACTTAAAGAAAACCCAAAACCTAGAATTACATTATCAAAAGTTTCTCGCTGTCTTGGAAGGGTTCAACGATGCTGATTGGAACTCTCTTTCGGATGATTCAAAGGCTACAAGTGACTATATCTTTAATATAGCTGGCGAAGCTGTCTCTTAGAAGTACAAGAAACAGACTATTTTAGCCCAATCTACGATGGAGTCAGAAATGATAGCACTAGCGACAGCTAGTGAAGAAGCATGCTGGCTTAGAAGTCTGCTATCAGAGATTCCCTTATGGGAAAAGCTGATACCAACCATATTGATCCATTGTGATAGTACTGCAGCAATCACAAAAGTTCAGAATCGTTACTACAACAGAAAGAGACGTCAAATACATCGTAAACACAATACTATTAGAGAGTTTCTCACTACTGGTACAGTTAGAGTGTATCACATACAGACTGATGAAAATTTGGCAGATCCTTTGACGAAAGGATTGGCCAGAGAAAAGTTTTTCAGAACCTCAGAAAAGATGAGACTTATGCCTATCGAAAAATGAATCACAATGAGGAAAACCCAACCTATAGACTGGAGATCCTAAGAAACAGGTTCAACGGGTAATAACTGATCATGAGTGATATATAGTGAATCATGCTAAACCAAATACAGAGTTCCATTCCTATGACTTAAAGTATGAGCATGATATCCTGAAGCATAAGAAAGGTTGAACTCAGTTCTTAATGAGATCTATACTTGATGACAAGTAGGGTACCCAGCTATAGGAGTACCCTTGATAGACTCACTTGTGTGAATGTGGAAGTGAGGGCCGCTTCCTATGGAGTTTATAGGCAAACTCTCTAAAGCATTCACTAAATCGGGATTCACGTGCTAGGCCTTAAAAGCACCGGTTTTCGTACTACACCCTAATAACACTCTATGTGAGATGGTGTTAGAGATAGAGTTCAAAACCAAGGGTTACTCTAGTATATTCTGAATCATCTACACTATGTAAAGGTTCAAATCGTAAGACACCTTTGCTTATGCACAGTGTTGTATAGACTGAAACTGCTCGATGAAAATCTTTCCTCTCTTCTCATTTTGTTTAAATTTTCAAGTGGGGGATTGTTGGGTGCAAATTTATATTTAAAACGATCCATTGATTAATTTTAAAACGGTCCATTTATTATATTTAAAACGGTCCGTTGATTAATTTTTAAAATTGTCCATTGATTAATTTTTAAAACAGTTCGTTGATTAATTTTAAAACGGTCTGTTTCGATGTTGAGGCCTATAAAAGGCGAGGCCTTCAGCAGTTCGTAGACACATAATTCATTTTCTAAATTCCCACTTCTGAAGTGAGTTTAGAAAGCCTCCTCCATCTTAGCTTTCCGAGCTGGGAGTTTAGAAACCGAAAGGCCTCCTCCATCTTAGCTTTCCGAGCAGTGAGTTTAGAAAGGGTGTACGTTCCGATCTGTAACGGTGCATTTCCGATCAGTTTTCATTTGGTTGTTTTATCCTGGGACAACATGACAATTTTCAGACCTGCTTGCACACTTGGGCAGAGCCGCGAAATGTCTTAAAAAGAGCGAGCTCCACGACTCAGCCTATAACGAGTTTCTATTTTGCAGGTTTTGCTCTTCACTTGACTGTCGTGCTTTGACGGTTTACAGTTCGTCGTTCTGAGGGCCCTGCCGTTTCTAACAGTTCCTTTAGTTGTTGCCTTGTACATTTCACCACGTTCTTCAGACTCTCTTTTCGTTCTTCATGGCACCGCTGCCTTGTACGTCGCAGGTGAGTTTTTTACTCTATTTTAGTTTTCTTATTACACTTGTTGTATTTTGATGTTATTTTCTCAAGGGTTTTCTTCTTGTCGTTTCATTCATGATATTGGCTTCTTATTCTTTATTCCTTTCGGATGGCATATCTTCTTGCAGGTGGGAAAGCTTATTCTCTTATATGAGGATTACAATATGTCAAATCATTTTATGATTAACGTGGGATACACCATCTTAGTTGGTCAAGCCTTGAAGGTGAGAGCAATGGAAGTATACTGAACTTGCTTTGAAACCAATAAAACTGTCAATTCTTAGTAATGAACAAGTCGAATAACTTGAAAAGTATGAACAGAAGTTTATTGAGTATTGGGGTAGGTGGTACCTTGTTTTGACTATGATCCTTCCTTGCTCCATTTTTTGACTTTCTTTTAATTTGGCTGCACAAGAGTCAAGAAAATTACATCTATGCGTTTACTTTTGAAACATACTAATCTTCCTTTGTTGCCATCTGCGGCCCTCTTATCCCCAATATCGAATTTAATATTTGACTGCTTGCTATGTGGAAGAAGGTATAAACGCCATGCCAATTTGAGCCCTTAACTTCTGGTGTTTGCTTTTCCCTCCAGATATCATTTCCAAAGATCAAACATCTTCCTTTTTTAGGTTGGAGCGTTGTTGGTGGAATTGAGAAGACTGAAGATTTAAATAACGTTTTGGTAAGCTATTTACATTATTGTGTTGTTCAAACGTTCCTTTTCGTAATTGATTTTTCTTTTCCTCCAAAGATGTAACTGATTTGGGTCTTGGAAGTTTTTAGGAATGGCAAGATTTTGGGAATATGGGTTGTATTGAGAATATAGTCATTTTTTTTGTGAAGGATTTTGGCTGATAGAATTTGTTTCAAACTAACTTTTCCAAACTGATTTGTAATTGTTGATCAATTGGGCATGATTATTTCAAACTTTTGTTGTGATTGGGAGCCATTTATGACAATAGCGCATGATCAATTGGGCATGATTATTTAGGCATGACTATGTTATGTGACTTATCAACAAAGTTTTGCTCAAGTTAGTTTAATGACCAATAATATTCATCAGTTCAATATCTTATTGTTTATGTTGGTTCTATTAGTTAAGAATAATGTGTTCTTAGTAGAATAGTCTCATTGTTTAATGAAATAGTCCAATGATCCTATTCTTAGTAAATGCATGTATAGAAAAAAGGCTTTTTTTAATGTATTCTTCTTAAACATGTTGAATACATGGTTTATGTGTATTCTTAGAAAATATTGTTGGATATAGTTTGTGGAGGGAGGTGATCTTGAATACATGTGGTTTATGTGTAAATCTTTCATACAGGTTATTTTTATTTCCTTTCTGTTCTCAACTACACAGCAAAGTGGTCTCCTTGTCGTTTCTCTAGCAAGCAAACATGTTTGCTTCATTCTTTGGTGGTTTGTGTCAATAATAGGCCTTATACTTTGTGCAACTTTTTTTAGGTATAATTCATCTAATTTTAAATTCTCTATTTTATATTTAAGCAAACATAACTTTTTTGCATGTCTTTTGAAATAGTTATTGGGGTTGATGCTCTAAACTTTTGTTGGATCCCATAGTTTGTAAACACCTGTATTGAACAAACGCTTGTGATGTAATAATATGAGATATTTTCTTCACTGTTGTCTATGAAACATCAGATGTTTTATTTGTATTTACTACAAACCAATAAACTAATATTCCTGGTTGTCATTGTAACTTAAGCATGCATGTGGAGACATACAAGTGAATCATGCCTTAAGTGATAACCAAAATGGTCTGTAGCATATGGATATAGGAGGAAACTCTTATCCTAGTGACATTACGGATGCAGCTCACTTTGTAGATAGTTACAAATGTTGTGACGTGATACAGATGGTCTGATCCTGATCATTCATGTGAAGACACGCGAGTGAGGGTGTCCTATATAAAGAAATTTGTACAAGACCGGATCACGAAGTGTATAGTCTCGTTATATAACATCGTTCATGACAGAGACTTTACTTCACTAGGATGACCATAGGTAACATGACCTCAATCCTAAGTGAGTTGGGAACTTCTACCTTTGAGGCGGTCCTTTGATTTGCATGGGTGCGAGTGGCTAGATTGCCAACTCAAACCTACCACTTGGGGGATTCGTCTGATTGGGGGGCTAGGAACTTAGCTACACAAGATGGAATTCACTCCTTCCCCAAAGCACGGGTAAGTAGATAGATTGCTCCCTTAAAGGCTGATTCCAGGGCTTGAATAATGTGGCGCCACATATCTTCTCTTGACCCAAGAGGTATCCACTCATAGTAGAACTATGATGTATTGTTCATTAGAGGGATCAGTGGTACTTGAGGAGTTAGATATAACTATAAGGGCAAAACGATAAATTGGCCCAACTGCACTTACGAGTATCTGTGAAGGGTTATCGTACTGTTGAAATAGTTATATCCGATGGATGCAGAAATAATTTATGGTGAGAGAAGTGCAATTATCGGTCTTTAGTGAGTGTCCGACAGTTACGGATGGTGGATCTCGTGACTAAAGAGTTTAGTCAACTATCCACGTACCGTTGGAGCTTCAAGCTACAGGTCCATAAGATCCACATTGGTAGCTTAATAGATTCAAGTTGAGAATCAGTTTTTGGGTCAATTTGAAGTGTTCAAAATTGACAAGAGAGAGTTTAATTTATATATGATATGATTAAATTGGTTCAGTTATATATGATATAATTGGCATGATGTATGAGAAACATTAATTGGAGGAAAAATGATATTAATATGATTTATATCAAGTAAAGGGGAAAAGTGATGGAACACGAAGACATACGTAGCGGAATAAGGATCTAATTACACTCTAATTGCCTCTAATTAAAAAGGAAATTAGCAATGCAAATGTAAAAAAAAAAAAAAAAAAAAAAAAAAAAAAAAAAAAGTAAACTAAAAGGGATAGTGTACAACCTTTGTAGCTCCCGAAAAATGCTTTTTTCTCACTGAATCTCGATTCGAACTCTACCAGACCACCACTAGAGTTTTCTTGCTATTCTCTGGACTCAGAACCGGGTTGTGGGACCGATGAATGAAGGAATGAAAAGAGAAGAAATGGAGGTTCAAGGTTAATGTGAGAAAAAAGGGAGTTTTGGTGAGAATTTGGAAACCAAAAAAATATAGAAAATTCAGCTAACAAAAGAAAATTTTATTTTTTTTTAAAAAATAACTTCCTTTTATAAAACAATTACATGCATCTAATGCAAGCTCACCAAAAATCAATACCTCACAAGGCATAAATCAAAGTGGGCTATGTGTCATTCTATAATGTTTACACATAGTCCACTTAAGTTAATAGGATTATCCAACAAAAATGTTGGATAATTCCACTAACTCTAGTCAAAGGCAAATTGGTATTTTTCTATTTGGTCAAAGTCAAACTTTGACTTTTCCCTAGCGAAAAAGTCAACCCTTTGACTTTTTACAGTTTTAACCCTCTTGACTAATTTTGACCTCCCGAACATGAATTCGCATTCATATTTTCAAAATTCAAATCACATTTGAATATAGAGTGCCATACAAAAAACCGATAGCGATATCGCATATACTTATCGGTTTTATTCCTTTTTCCTAATTCGAACAATTTGAATTAATCCAACATATTGTTCTAAGTTTAATCCATATAAGCTAGTAAGAGGACCTAATGGACCTAAAGATCATGGGCTCCAACAATCCGAGATTAACCGGTAAAACTCTTTAACCTAATTAATCAACATATGTTAACTAACGGGTCATTCCACTAAAGTCCCGTAGTTGCACTCCACTCACTGTAGATATATTTCTGTCCATCTAATATAACCATAACCAGTAAGTCAATCTTTCACAGGTTGTTCGTGGTCTTGGCTGGGTCAAAATACCGTTTTACCCCCGAGAACACTTCTTGTTCCTTCAGTCCCACTGAACCTCTAAAGAACAATTGATTTGTGGTCCAACCAACAAATCGAGTCCCTCTCAGCCTAGTGAGAGGGTGGGGCCCCTTATTTTAATTCCGAAGTTAGCAGGGAACAACCTATCTACTACCACTAGAGACAAGTAGGAATGAAGTCTGTCTTGCACCCTATGTCCCCAACTATTTACTTGGTCTTACCCCTGAAATGGGAGGCTTATTGAGTCAGCGCTGTTGAGCTGCTCTCACCCATATAGATCTAAGGATAATTTCGAATAAATAGGAGTTCATAGTTAGCTTAGGATTGAGATTGAGTTACCTAGGTCACCAAATTTGAATTAGTTAGTTTTATACAGTAAACGGTGTTATAAAGCAAAAGTGACTAAGTCGTAGTCCAGTCTTATACAAACTCATTGCATAGGATGTTCCCACTAACATATCTCTATATGAACGATTCATGATCACATCGTTTGTACTAACTACAAAGTAGGCCACATCCATAGTGTCCCTAGAACAAGGCGCCCAATCTTATCCCTATACTATAGACCATTTTAGGCTATATACTCGAACTTGATCCATGTTTTATGTCATCACATAAAGTTCTAGTCTACATTAAATAATCTTAGGATCTTAGTTTATTGGATTCAAGATTACAATTTCAATAACAATTTTATTGAAAAACAAAACAGAATATGTTTATCAATTTACAAACTACGAGTTTTAGGACATAAAATCTAACAAACTCCCACTTAGACTAAAACTCCTAGTGGAATATCACAATGTTGAATTTAAGTGAGAAACATATGAGCACAATAAACATATGAATATAATCAACTAGGGCATATACCCAAAATTTCTCCCATTTGTCCTAGTTTACAAACTTCGTAGACCTAGACTCTGTAGTTGACCTTCAAACACTTTAGTCGTGAGGGCCTTTGTAAAAGGATCAACAATGTTTTGCTCAGAAGATATCTGGATCACTACAACGTCTCCACGATGTACAATTTCCCGGATAAGATGGTATTTACGCGCAATATGCTTGTCGTGCTTATGGCTTCTTGGTTCTCTTGAATTTGCAACTGCACCACTATTATCACAATATAGGGTGATAGGCAAATATTTGGAATGACTTCCAAATCTGTCAAGAATTTCCTCAACCATACTACTTTCTTTGCTGCTTCACATGCAGCTAAGTATTCAGCTTCCATTGTGGAGTCTGCAATACAGTTTTGCTTCACACTTCTCCACACTATTTCTCCTCCATTCAGAATGAACACTAATCTCGATGTAGATTTCTTGCATCTTTATCGGTTTGAAAATCAGAGTCAGTGTATCCAGTAAGGATCAAATATTTAGTACCATACACGAGCATGTAGTTCCTCGTTCTCTTAAGATACTTGAGGATATTTTTAACGGCAATCTAATGATCATATCTAGGATTGGACTGATACCTACTGACTATCCCTACTGTAGGATATGTCAGGTCTAGTACATAACATTGCATACATCAGGCTTCCTACTACGGAAGCATAGGGAATGTGTCTCATATCCTTAACCTCTTACGGTGTCTTAGGATATTGATCCTTTGACAAATGAATTCCATATCTGTAAGGTAACAGACCTCTTTTGAAATTCTGCATCTTATACCTAAACAACATATTGTCTATATAAGTTGCTTAAGACATGGCTAGTGTTCTGCTCTTGTGGTTTCGAATAATCTGAATTCCGAGAATATACCTAAACAACATATTGTCTATCTTTCATTTGGAACTGCGTTGCTAGCCATTTCTTGATGTCAGTTAGGTAACCTACTTCATTCCCAATGAGTAGAATAGCGTCAACATATAAAACTAAGAACGCTATAGTAGAATTGATGATCTTCTTATAAACATAAGACTCGTCAAAATTCTGTTCAAAGCCATAAGATTTGATCGCAGTATCAAATCTTATATACCAAGATCTAGAAGCTTGTTTCAACCCATAAATAGATTTTTGAAGTTTACAAACCTTTTGTTCTTGACCCTGTGCAATAAACCCTTCCGGTTGAGCCATATAGATACTCTCCTCAAGATTGCCGTTTAGAAAGGCTGTCTTGACATCCATCTGCCAAATTTCATAGTCATAAAATGTGGCAATGGATAAGAGTATTCTAATCGACTTAAGCATGGAAACGGAAGAGAAAGTTTATTCATAGTCCACTCCCTCTCTCTGGATATAACCCTTTGCCACAAGTTGAGCCTTAAAAGTCTGTACTTTACCGACTTGGTCTCGTTTTCTTTTGTAGATCCACTTACAACCAATTGGTTTTATATCATTTGGTTGATCTACAAGTTCCTAGATAGAATTGAAGTACATAGACTCCATTTCGAGGTCCATGGCTTTGACCCACTGATCATGGTTCACATCTTTCATCGCCTGTTTATAGGTCTATGGATCCTCTATGTCGTCATCAGGTATGACGACTTATGTTTCTATTAAACCCAATTAACGGTCAGGCTGATGAACAACCCTCCCACTATGTCGAGGCATTCTCAACTCTTGAGAAGGATGTGACTGACCAAATGTACTGTTTTATCTACTACTTTAGTAGATGAACTAGCTCTATCTATAGCGTCTTTGGAAATTTCATTCAATACCAGTCTACTGCGAGGTTGATGACTTCTTATGTGGTCTTCCTCTAAGAATGTGACATTTGTCGATACAGATACCTTATTCTCTTGAGGATCGTAAAATAGACCACCTTTTGTTTCTTTTGGATTGTCACACCCCCTTCCTAGCTTTTAATCCCCCAAGACTTAGAAGGGAGCATGAGGATACACCAGTAGTATTCCAAGACAACATTTTAATTTAATATTTCCCCTCTCTTATCTATTAAAGACTTTAACATGTTTACAATAATCTATCTAACTTTCATACATATAGTTCAATTTCCTATATTCTTTTATCACATGATTCGAGCCGTGCCCTGAGAATTTACCAAGTCCCGGTGTTATGGTGGTTTGTAGACTCCCTTCCTGAGCTACTTGGGGGGGGGGGGAGGGGAGGGGGAATATAAGAAAACATTTGGAAGAGTGTGAGCTACTAAGTCTAGTGAGTGGTGCTTTTAAAATAATAATCACTTTGCAAAATATATTTTTGGGAAATCAATCACATAATCACAATTCCAGTATAATTTATGCATGATCATGTGTCCATTCATTCAATCATTATCCTCCAGTTTCATGCTATACTTGGCATGTTCATATCATGGACATATTATCAATCATAACAACTTTTTATGGAAACTTTCCTATTACCCACTTTTCCTGCCAATGTGCACATCGACAATTCTTTTCCTGCTAGTCATGCTTAGGTAACTTGACTATATTTCCCGCCGATCGTCACCGACTATTATTTTTCGCCGACCGAGGCTGACTATATTTTCCCCCCAAGCACCTTTTATTAAGCATGTAACTTATGTAGTCTGGGTATAATCTCAGTTTCCATAGAAATTTCACAAACAATATCATGGAAAAAAACATAACATCATAAGCATGCATTTTGCACTTACATATGCATTTATCCACATATTAACGCATAAAACTAAGTAAACACTCACCGTAAGAAAGTTTTTCTACTAAAATCATCTTGAGAATACCTTCTTGAGGATTCCTCCATATCAATGGAAATTCCTCAATTAATACTTGTTATATCAATAAATAATGTCAAAATAGCCAAAATACCATTATATAATGAAAATACCAGTTTACCCTACTCCAATTTAGCCAAAATCCTAAAATTAGCCTCTTTAGAGGTTATTTGGACCGTGGTAGGCATCTGGGCATTTGGTAGTAGGCAGGGTGGGCGTGTTGTGCCACACAGAGGCTGACGTGTTGGGCGCGCGTTGCACAGTGGCTTGTTGCGCTGGGCGTGATGCGTTGCCGGGGGGGCAGCTGCGCTGAGCTAGCGCGCGGGATGCGTCAAGCGAGGCGCGTGGACGGACGCAACGCTGCAAGGCGTGCGCGCAGGGTGTAGGCACACAACCTTTGTTTCTTTTGATCTTCAATTAACTTGGCAGCCTAATAACTCGAACATAACACTCTAAATATGCTCTCAACACAAGATTTAGGTGATGGTATGAATAAATCCCTCTCGCCCAACCCCTCTATTTATAGCCATTCCAAACTCACCCCCTTGTGACAACTCAACTGTCATTTGTCTCACTTTAGAGCTGCAACCACTTAGCCTACCCAGCCTAGCCTTGAGTTGTTCTCATCTCAGCTTTCCAGCCAAAATTCTCTTTTTTGCATGAAATCTTCTTCACCCACATTCTGCTTGGGATGATAAGACTTCCATTGCATGAAATCTCCTTTGTCCACCTCCTACTAGAACTTTGTGTGATCCTCCTTTTGCCACCTAAATCACTTAAATACTTAAACATATTTCTCTACTTAAATTGTTTAAGACTTATGCTCGTATGACTATTGGCATCTTCCCTTGGAGTTTTCCATTAATTAGCCCTTTCCTTTTATCCTTAACGCATAGCAACTCACCCTTCATCAAAGTCTCATTTAGCCATCGCATGAGTCGGCCATCACCAATGCATAGGGTGGCCGCTCACCCTCGACGCATGGCTTGCTAGGTATGCTTGCTCGGCCTACTAAACATGGGCGCACGACGCTGACTATCGACGCATGGGTGTGCTGCCTAGGCGCTTGCACTCTTGGCCGCATAGGCGTGCCTTGTCGCATGGGCGTGCGATTGGCATAAGGCATCGACGCATGCCTGCTCGTCAAACTCGGCAGTGCTTGACGCATAGGATGGTTTGTCTGCTTGACGCATAGGCAGGGCGCTCGGCCTACCTGCTCGACACATGAGCTGCGCGCTTGGCGCATAACCTGTGCGCTTGGCCTCGATACATGGGCTGCGCGCTTGACGCATGGCCTGTGCACTTGGTCTCGATGCATGGCCTGTGCGCCTAGCATGCTCACTCGACGCATGCCTCCTGCCCGTGTTCGCATGGCTCATGTATGCTTTTGCGTTGGTTGTATGCAAACCCTTAGCCATTTTTCAAGTCTTTTTACTTCCATCCTCTATGCACTCTTGCGTTTAACATGTTTAAGCCCTTCATAGGCATTTGGACTTTTGGTCACCTTTTTGGATAATTTTAATGTTTTTCACCATTTGCCCCACTATCCTTACTTAGGGTTTTGTTTCTTTTCTAATTAACCTTTCCACTTTAGATTTAGGGTCTTACATGGATAACCTACAAATAGGCATAGTTTTGAACGATGTTCTAATTTTTTAGGATTTTGCACAAACATGTGTGTCGGGCATCCCCAAATTCTAAATTGACGTAAACTGTCTTTACGCCTTTTCCATAGCTCATAAGGTGTTTCTAAAACAATTTTAGAGGGAACGATATTCAAAATATAGACAGCAATTTCTAATGCATGTCTCTAAAAGAAATCAGGTAACTTAGCAAAACTCATCATTGAGCGAACCATGTCCAACAAGGTTCTGTTTCTTCTTTCAGATACACCATTCTGCTGAGGAATATTAGGTGCAGAGAGTTGTGACTTGATTTCGTGTTCTATCATATAGTCCGGGAATCTTAAGTCCATGTACTCCCTACTTCGATCTGATCGTAGTGTCTTAATTGTTTTACCTAACTGGTTCTCAACCTCAGCCTTATATTCTTTGAACTTTTCAAAAGAATCAGACTTGTGATGCATTAGGTAAATATGACTATACCTTGAATAATCATCAATAAAACTGATGAAATATTCATATCCACCTCGAGCTTTGACATTCATCGATCCACAGAGGTCCGAATGTACGAGCTCTAAGGGTATTGTGGCTCTGAGACCTTTTCCAGTAAAAGATCTCTTAGTCATTTTTCCCTTAAGACAAGACTCACATGGAGGTAAAGAATTGTCTTCTAACTGATTTAGGAATCCATTCTTAACCAGTCTCTCAATCCTTTTGAGATTTATATGGCCAAGTTTTAAGTGCCATAGATAGGCATTTGAAGAAACTTTTTGTCTTTTATTCTGAGTTTCGACTGTTCTAAACATCTCAGTATTTAAGACAAATTTTGCTTTAGTTGGTCTTAACTTATATAAGTTGTTTTCAAGTATAGTAGAGCAAATTTGAATATCTTTTCTGAAAATGAATGCTTCATTAATTTCAAAAGATATTTTATACATTTGTTCTAATATACATGTGATAGATATTAAATTTCATCATTTTAGGAGCATACAAAACATTTTTAAGTATGATATATCTATCGTTGAAAAACAACTTCAAGTCTCCCATTGCTTCAGTCAAGACAACCTCTTCTGTTCCAATCTTGAGGGTGATCTCACCTTCTTCAAGCTTTTTCCAGGAACTAGTTTCCTGAAAAGAGAAGCAAATATGATTAGTGGCTCCTGAATCCAATATCCAGGTTGAGGTATCATACTCCACTAAACATGTTTCAACAACTAGTAAATCATATTTACCTTGTGCTTCTTTTTCTGTTTTTTTCTCAGCAAGGTATTTCGGGTAGTTACTCTTCCGGTGCCCGTTTTAGTTGCAGTGGAAACATTTTCCTTTTTCTGCAACTTTCTTTCCCTTGTTTGTCATGGGAGTCTTCCCCTTACCCTTCTTTTTCATTTGAACATTTTTGTTCTTTGAAGGTCCAGCTTTAGTTTTAGAGGACAATCCTTTTAAAACTTTCTTTGTGGTGACAACATTTGCCTCCACTTCTTTCCCCTTAGACTTTGTAAGATTTTGAAAATGTTGGAGCTCGTTAAGAAGGATTGTCAGATTAAACTCTATCTTATTCAGAGAAGCATTCGTTTGAAAAGGTATGAAGCTCTTCGGAAGAGACTTCATAATAAAGCTAACCTGATTTGCCTCGTCGATGGTGCCACCATTTACTTCAACAATATTGAAGTGGACCATCATGTCTAGGACATGTTCTCTAACAGAGGTCTCTTCCTTCATACGCTTATTGTAAATGTACTTAATTGCCTCGTGTCTTAGGATTGATGACGGTTGCCCGAACATCTCTTTTAATGAATCCATGATAGCTTTAGCTATGCTTAAAGATTCGTATTTTTTCACCAATACATAAGTCATGCTGGCAAGAATATAAACACAGGCTTTATCATTAGCCTTAACCCATCGATCATAAGCATCCCAACTAGTTCGGCTAGCATTTGAGGCAGGGGCTTGAGGACATTCCTTAGTTAAGACAAATCTCAGGTCATCTATTACTAGTATTGTATTCAGATTCATTTTCAATGTTGAGTTGTTGCCGTTAAGTTTTTCAAAAGCTAATAGTTGAACTAAAGAGCTAGTCATGCTGAAAAGAAAAACATATCTTTTTTAGTAAAAAAATATTAATCTTTTAAATCCAATCAAGTTTAGCAAAAAAAATAATGTACCCATCATTATTATATTTGCAATGATATTTCAACGGTTGAGAATAACCTTCACCGAGGGGTGATCGACTATTCCTCCATTGAACCAAGACTATCTTGACTAGATACTATCACTAGAATAACTCTTATTCCTATAGTAACTTAGTTACCGCTACTTTGGTCAAGAATTTACTAACACTTGGTAATTCTCGTAAGTGTGACCCTCTATTTTCAGACCTCAAAGATCAGAATCATTATGCTCCCGAAGTTGGAAAGACAAGAATAAAAAGGGACCTGAGAGACCCTATCAATTTCTAGAGTTCGTAGAGTTCCGAATCCTATAATACAACCCTCTGATTGGTAAGGTCGCTCCAGGGCAGACATGCAGGCGCATTATAGGAATCTCACAGTGTGACTGATAATGGACAGAAATGCACGTTATTATAGTGCTAAGTTATTAAACAATGGGTTTGCGTTGATAAAATATGTTAGATTGCGTCCAAAAAGTATTAAGTTTATAACATTGCAGTCGCATGCGTCCATCGCATAGAAACAGTTAATTTTTGTATTTTTAAGCAAAATATACGTTAACGCAAGGCGAAAAGCGCGATCACAAGAAATCAACGGTCGAGCGCAACATCACCACAAGGCTTTGCGGTGATTTGTTTTCACAAACATTTGTTCAATAAAGATTGTCACATAGAGTCACCGTAACTTGGTGGGTGCATCTGGTGAAAGGCATAATTAATCACGATGGGAAAGAAACCTGATTATAGTCGAATCTGAATTAAGTTGACAAGCTGCTAAAGATAACAACTACACTCAGCTTTTTGGTGACAAATATTCGGCGCATCAGTCAGAGAATTAAAGCCTTCCCATCCGTGCAATCATAAGGGAGAAGCTGTCTTTCACCCCAAAGGCTCTATAAATACCAAAGACAACCTTCAGAAAAGGAGTTCGAACACTTAGAGAATTTTTCCATAGTTTTCCTTTTTGTTTTAAGGCGGAGCAAGATAAGAACTGAGACGCAGGAAGATCACTCAGGACAACTCGAGAGAGAACCCAGAGGTGTAAAAGCAGAGAGCGGGCCGACTCTCACGAGAGCGAGAATATCTTTCGAACACGAGTAGAAAGACAGTGTAAAAGCCTGGGAAGCAAGAGATTGCTACCCCTCTTTATTCTCTTCTTGCATTGTTATTTTATACTTCAACTTTATATTTATACAATGGAAGTTCTTATTCTACATATGTTCACTCTCTTAGCACGCATGAGTAGCTAAACTAATCGAATGGGTTGAGAATAACTACGCTAACATGACCTAGGATCTCCATCGCATGTGATTATCTTGTTTTATGTTGTGCCCAACACCCCTTTAGAGCTACTCGAGAGAGAGTCTAAATAAAGAACATAAAGACTCGAGAGAGCTAGGTTACAATCTAGACTCGAGAGAGTGAGATTAGATCGGCATAAGCAAGAGATAGGGACTTAGAGATAAGCTCTGTTTGTCAACCTGCATCGCATGCACCCTAGAGATAGGTATGATATTATGTGGTCGCATTATTTGTATATGTGTCATTTTGTCATCGCATAAATAAGAATAGAGGCTTATGTGTAGGTCCTATAGACTTATCGCATATATCGCATGCGTTCTAGCATTACAAACCGTAGCATTCGCATCGAGAGGTGGTTTACTATTGTATGTGTGTTGCATGATCGCATAGCATGAACGCATCCTATCGCATCTTCCATTTTATTAACTCTTTTTAAAACTCTGCCGCATTTGTTTATTTTTATTATCGCAAACAACAATCCCAACAACTATTGATTTATTTGGTTACCGCAAAGTTTTATGAAAAATTATCACCGCATACCATTTTTCCAAGTCCCTGAGTTCGACCCTGGACTTACCAAGAAACTCAGTGGGGTTTACACTTGGATTCCATTGAGAAAACTTTAGTGCTCAACGAAACAACATCATCACATTTCATCCATAATTTCACATCATAAAATAAAGCATCAAGTTTTGGCGTCGTTGCCTGGGACTTTGGCAAATCAGTGTGCTAACGGTGATTTTTCTGATTTCTTTGCAGACTCTCGATCTCTGGCAAATTACGGCCCGGAGATTGAGAGGACGTTCAGAAGAAGATTAAGAGACCGCAACAACAACAGCCAAATAAAGAAGATATGGCAGAGCAACCTGGAAACGGAGCACCAAACGAGAACAATATAATGGTCAACCCCATCCTTCTGGCGAATGACCGCAATAGACCCATCTGGGACTATGCATCGCCTAACCTCTATGATTTCTCTCTAGGAATCATGAGACCGGCGTTAGATGAATCGAGGTTTAAAATGAAGCCAGTAATGTTGTAGATGATCCAGGCTGCTGGGAAGTTTGGAGGAAGGCATGGTGAAGACCCAAATGCCCACCTCCAGAGCTTCATAGAAATCTGCAACATTTTTGTGTTCCCGAACATCTCTACCTAAGAAGTTCGACTGACTCTGTTTCCATTTTCTTTGTATGATCAGGAAAGAAAATGGGTGTATTCCCTCAAACCGGGAGAGATCACTTCGTGGGAATAGGTGGTGGAAAAGTTTATGAAGAAGTATTTCCCACCAACAGAGAATGCTAAGAGAAGGAAATTAATAACAAATTTTGAACAAGAAGATGACGAATCGCTTAGCGATGCCTGGGTGAGGTTTAAGCAACTGGTGGGAGACTATCTATATAATGGCTTACCAGACTGCCTACAAATGGAGATTTTTTTACCAAGGGCTGAATCCCTCTTCGCAGACTGCTGCCAATGCGGCAGCCACTGGTGGTCTGCTAGACAAAACATATGAGGAGGCAAAAAGTATACTTGATCGCATTTTCAAAAATCACGAGGATTGGCGGAAAAGCGATCAAAGATTAAGAATTAAAGATAATGAAGCAAACAACGGGGCCATCGCATCCTTGCAAAACCAAATGATTGCGATGATGGGTTTAATACAAGGTATCGCAATTAATAACACGGAAGCGAAGAAAGGGCAGGTCAGTGCAATTGCTCAAATGACCGCAAGTTGTATCATTTGCGGAGACGCTCACGCAATGGAAGAATACCCAGCAAACCCACAGTCAGTATGCTTCATAAAGAACAATCCCTATTTCGATACATACAACTCCGAGTGGAGAAACCACCTAAATTTTACATGGAAAAATCAGCAACAATACTTCCAACCAATGGCGCAGAGAGAAGGGCCACCCGGATTCTTCCTGCAAACAAACGGTCCAGTGCATAGCCAAGCTAGCAGCTCACAAACACAGCAATCGTCGTCCTTAGAGAGCTTGTTGAAGCAGTACATTGAGAAAAACAAATTAGTGCTTCAGAATCAAGATACATCCATTAGAAATCTCGAAATTCAGCTAGGACAAATTGCGAGCGAGCTGAAAAATAGACCGCAAGGAGCGTTGCCAAGCTCAACTGAGCTTCCTCGCAACATTGGGGGTACCGAGAAGGAACAATGCTTAGCAGTCTTCATGCTAAGCGACAACATGACTGCGGAAGTAAGGGAGGAGCCCATTGCGACCAACTTGAATGCTGTTTGACAACCGAGGACCCGTTGACCTATAGTTCGGAAAAGCCAGAAAAAATGAACCCCGAAGTTCTGTCCACCCTTAAGCCTTCATAACAGGAGACAGAAGAAGTCCAGCTACCACCCAGCTCCGCAAAGATTGAAGGAAAAAACAAAATGATGAAGAAAAGATAGCAAAAGCCTGGCCGCAACGCAAATGTATGACATCCCACCTAAAATAGGTGACCAGAAATCTTCACGATACCATGTTTCCATCGGAGGGGTCTATAGTAGCCCAAGTACTATGTGATCTTGGGGCGAGTATAAACGTAATGCCGCTATCAATTATTCAAATTGCAATATTGGCACCACTCACGCCCACAACAGAGACTTCCTACTTACGGACAGATCCCGAATATATCCTGAGGGAGAGTTGAAAAATACCGGCAATCTCAATTGATAAATTCATTCTTGCCGGCAGACTTCATCATTGGGATTGTAAAGCGGACGAAATGCACCCATTCATATTGGGACGACCATTCCTCTCGATCGGTTATGCTCAAATTGATGTATGCAAAGGGAAGATTGTAATGAACATTCATGGGGAAAAGCTCCTAGTTAAGGCAGTCAAGCTCCCAGAGGACAAAGAAAATAGGGAAAAGCCACCATGGACGTGAAAAGACCAGCTTGGAATAAGAAGTCTCTAAGTTATTAAATGAATCGACCTCATCAAGGACGTAACTCTTTTGAATATCCTTTTTCCTGCATCAATACTTCATAAACTTTCATCATCATAGTTTTATCTATTATCACATAGCTAGTTTGCTTTTTCTTCTTATTCAAAAAAAAAAAAAAAAAAGCGATCATGCTGAACGATTGCGGTAAACGATTTTGTTTTGTTTAAAATAAGTTGACCCTCTCAATGTTTTCTATGCAAACGATCGAGGCGAACGATTGCGGAGGCACTACATGACAAAGCAAATTATCTTATTCCGTTACTGCAATCCAAAGAAGAAGATCGCTTTTGCGTCACCAAACAATGTGGGCGACAACGTAAATTTGGGGGTTATATTCTTCCTTAACTTTATTCCAAATTTTACACTCTCGCATTGCATTTTAATTTTGAAAGTTTTATCGCCGCATTCTCTTTGATTACCACAATCATTTAACATGGATAAATTTAGTAAGTCGCCGCATGCTGTCTCCTTGCCAATTACGATTTCAATGATGAAACACATGCTTCTATTTTTTTCATATATACTAGAATCAACTTAATCTTAGAAAATTCACTTCATGAAATATTTCTAGAAGTTAGAGGTCTGCTAGCTTTCTTTCAAACTCTCTTTACATAGCTTCCTAAGAACATCACATGACTTCTTTCAATCTTTTGGCAATGGGGACATTACCGCATCTTAAATTTGGGGGTGAGGTATTTATTTTTGACCTTGCTAGTTTTAGCATTCTACAAAAAAAAAAAGAAATAAAAAACAAAAAAAAATTGAGAATAACAACTCCACTATTAACGCAATGGGGAAACCCATGTTGATAAGAGTTAAGTTGTGAAGGGCACTTACCCGTAGTTGGATGTTCGCATGACACATGTAGGGGCAAGCCAAAACGAAAGTAAGTCGCCAGGATGAATACATAAATAAATGTCCGCAACTCCGCTGCCAAGTAGGTATGAGTTTAGTCTAAGAAAGAGCGCATTGCTCGTAGTTGGATGTTCGCATGACACACGTGGGGGCAAGCCAAAACGAGGTAGCAATCTCTTGCTTCTCAGGCTTTTACACTGTCTTTCTACTCTGTTCAAAAATATTTATCGCTCTCGCGAGAGTCGGCCCGCTCTCTGCTTTTACGCCTCCGGGTTCTCTCTCTAGTTGCCCTGAGTGATCTTCCGACGTCTCGGTTCTTCTCTGCTCCCCCTTAAATAAAAGAGGAAAACGATGGAAAGGGCTAAACTTAATGGGTGAATGTGAAGGGGATAACATAGTTCATTTCTTAAATTAGTCGTGGTGGAATTTGAGGAAGTATTACATAATACTACCTTTTATAGATCTTGAAGGGTATGACCTATAACATCACTTTTAT
>NC_052349.1:24914218-24922640 GCF_009727055.1 Benincasa hispida | reverse complement strand
GGCTCTTTATTCTCTTCTTGCATTGTTATTTTGTACTTCAACTTTATATTTATACAATGGAAGTTCTTATTCTACATCTGTTCACTCTCTTAGCACACACGAGTAGCTAAACTAATTGAATGGGTTGAGAAAAACTAAGCTAACATGACCTAGGACCTTCATCGCATGCGATTATCTTGTTTTATGTTGTGCCCAACACCCCTTTAGAGCTACTCGAGAGAAAGTCTAAAAAAAGAACCTAAAGACACGAGAGAGCAAGATTAGATCGACATAAGCAAGAGATAGGGACTTAGAGATAAGCTCTGTTTGTCAACCTGCATCACATGCACCTTAGAGATAGGTATGATATTATGTGGTCGCATTATTTGTGTGTGTGTCATTTTGTCATCGCATAAATAAGAATAGAGGCTTATATGTAGGTTCTATAGACTTATCGCATATATCGCATGCGTTCTAGCATTACAAACCGTAGCATTCGCATCGAGAGGTGGTTTACTATTGTAGTACGTGTAGGTCCTATAGACTTATGCATGATCGCATAGTATGAACGCATCCTAGAAAGTGTTAGCCGAAATCCTTCTCAACCCGTTCACGCATACTCATCGCATCTTCCATTTTATCAACTCTTTTCGAAACTTCGCCGCATTTGTTTATTTTTATTACCGCAAACAACAATCCCAACAACTATTGATTTATTTGGTTACCGCAAAGTTTTCTGAAAAATTATCACCACATACCGTTTTCCCAAGTCCTTGAGTTCGACCCTGGACTTACCAGAAAACTCAGTGGAGTTTACATTTGGATTCCACTGAGAAAACTTGAGTGCTCAATGCAACTCCATCATCGCATTTCATCCATAATTCCACATCATAAAATAATGCATCAGCGACATAATGGAAGAGACTGTAAGATGTGTTGACACACTTCCTTCTCCCACTTACTATGAACAACTTCCCCTATTCACTTTGGTATTGACTCATGCAAACACTCTCCGAATGGAGTCCGCTCCCAGGGCGGCCCAAAACCAAGCATGAATCTCACAGTGTGAACTCTTAGGGACGCTAGAGCTAAAAGTACATTACTTCTCTCTAGCTGAAGTGTTCTAGATGGTTAGGGTATAAATACTTAGCGATACATTTCGACTAACTTAAACATATCCTAATTCTAGGTGATTCATCCAAGTATAACTTTTATACTAGATTTTTAACCTAAGATGTCTAAGTGATAAACAAATTTTATTACCTCACACCGCTAACGCATGCTCATAAAACCGGTTTAATCTAACTTAAACGCCGACTCGATCTCCAGATAGTAGGTGTTCCGTGAACTAACAACTTAAAAACCTTCAACCTTAGTCATTTAATCTGACTTTTTGCCAAGATCTTGCCGGATGAGTTTTCTTGTAACTTTGGTTTTACAAGATATCGACCTATTTTCTATGAAAATTGGGATTGCTCGATGGTTTACCCTAAGTGAGCATGCATCTTATCTTTATTATAGATTTTAGAAGTTTAGGTTATTTGATAACAATTATAACCCTAGAGCATTCATCTATAACATGCTTCCTTCAAACAAACATGCTTTAATATAACACTTATATTAAAAACTAAGCATGCATAGTATAAATTTTATAACACTTATACGAAATAACAAATACATGTCACATATTTTTCCTATGGTGGGGTTTTAAAACTATATGGCATGCTATATGCATACATAATCAAACAACATTATACATCACATGCATAATAGGTAAACAACTCTAAAGTGGACCGATTTTGGCATTAAAAACAAACAAATAACTAATTTATTATAGAAAATAACAACCAGTTTCTCAGAAGCGGCTTCAAACACTTTGAACTATCTGAAACCGCTCAGAAACCACTCAAACCGGCCCAAAAACACCACAAACCAAGTTCAACCGGTCAAACGGATCGGTCCAAACTATCTAGACCGGTTGGTCAACGGAAGCACAGGGCGGGGCGGGTCGAACGGAAAGCTCACGAGCGTGCAGGTCGCAGAGGCAAGAGCAAGCGAGCACCGCGTCCGGGCTACTCCGAATCGAGTCGGACCTCGGGCTGGCGGGCGGGTCGTCGGGTCTGGTGGCCAAAACGGGTCTGGAATCAAATTTTCTTAAATTTTGAAGTTGTCCAATCTTTCAAAACCGAGCAATTACAACCTAATTTCAACTCTAATGACTCTAACAAATTTACAGACCCTTTTTCACACATGAATGGACATAAACATGTGAGCAATTACAAATTTCCACAAGAAATTTAAAGAAAAACAATGCCAAAATCGTAATATATCCACTTTAGTCCACATTTCATTCAACATTTGAAAGAAAGGAAAAAAATACCCACCAAAAGCAATTGAGCGTAATTAAAGCATGCTCTGATACCACATGATGGAACACGATACATACGCAGCGGAATAAGGATCTAATTACACACTAATTGCCTCTAATTAAAAAAAAAAAAAAAAAAAAAAAAAAAAAAAAAAAAAAAACAGTAAACTAAAAGGGATAGTGTACAACCTTGGTTCTGAGTCCAGAGAATAACAAGGAAACTCTAGTGGTGGTCCGGTAGAGTTCGGGTCGAGATTCAGCGAGAAAAGGCATTTTTCAAGAGCTACCAAGGTTGTACACTATCCCTTTTAGTTTACTTTTTTTTTACATTTGCATGCTAATTTTCTTTTAATTAGAGGCAATTAGAGTGTAATTAGATCCTTATTCCGCTGCTTATGTCTCGTGTTCTATCATGATATAACCATAACCAGTAAGTCAATATTTCACAGGTTGTTCGTGGTCTTGGCTGGGTCAAAATACCGTTTTACCCCCGAGAACACTTCTTGTTCCTTCAGTCCCACTAAACCTCTAAAGAACAATTGATTTGTGGTCCAACCAACAAATCGAGTCCCTCTCAGCTTAGTGAGAGGGTGGGATCCCTTGTTCTAATTCCGAAGTCAACACTTAAAGGAACAACCTATCTACTACCACTAGAGACAAGTAGGAGTGAAGTCCGTCTTGCACCCGATGTCCTCAGCTATTTACCCGATCTTACCCCTGAAATGGGCGGCTTATTGAGCCAGCACTGTTGAGCTGCTCAGGATTGAGATCGAGTTACCTAGGTCATCAAATTTGAATTAGTTAGTTTTATACGTAAATGGTGTTATAAAGAAAAAGTGACTAATCCTGGCCCAGTCTTATACAAACTCATTGCATAGGATATCCCCACTCACATATCTTCATATGAACGATTCAGGATCACATCGTTTGTACTAACTATAAAGTAGGCCGTATCCATTGTGTCCCTAGAACAAGGCCCAACCTTATCCCTATACTATAGACCATTTTAGGCTATATACTCGAACTTGATCCATGTTTTATGTTATCACATAAAGTTCAAGTCTATATTAAATAGCCTCAGGACCTTAGTTTATTGTATTCAAGATTACAATTTTAATAACAATTTTATCGAAAAACAAAACAGAATATGTTTATCAATTTACCTACTACGAGTTTTAGGACATAAAATCCAACAAAAATGACTATAATTTCAAACTATAGGTTATAAATATAATATTATAAGTTAGTTATTATATTTATTTATAATTAAAACAATTATGAGATAATTGTTGGTAGTTTCTCCTTAATCGTGCATGAAGTGAGAGGTTTTATTCAGCTTTCAGAACTAAAGGATAAAATGAAAAATGTTTTTATTTTGGAAGAATCACATCATTTGAGTACACAGCCAATCGTTTAGCTCACGAGAGACTATACAACAGCCTTCTAAGCTTTTGACTAAATAATCGTGTATACGCGCCATTATCTAAACGATCATGTAGCATTTTACTAAACGATCGCATGGCTAGCAAGATTCTCTAAACAATCGTCTAAATGATCACACCTAATTTCCTAAACGATCATATACCTTTACTAAACGATCAAGCACAAAGTCTATACGATAGACACTATACTCTCCCACTTGCTTGGTCGTTGAGTTCGATCATAGTTTCCTCCTTCCCTCTACCAAATCCAATAGAGCCCACACCTCTTGGATTCTTACTCCGAGAATACTAAGATCACTAAGTGGTGGTGCCCGAAAGGTTGCCTGTTCGTGGTTGATCAGACGATCCACTAGACGATTGGGTTGGCGTATGTTCTAAGTGACAGCGAGAGGTGTTGGTCCAGACTCCATGAGAGCGAGAGAAAGCCAGAAGAAAAGTTCTACGAAGGTAAGTCTCTCGTTCTCTTTCTATTTGTTTATGAAAGCATGTCGTAATTTGTTCTGAAATGCATAACTAATTTGTATTGAATGCTTGTAATTCTGTCACAATGAATTTGGAAAGATCTTGCTTCCGCTCATAGGTTCTTTTTGATAAGAGTTCCTTCAATAGCAACTATATGACCCTCCAAGGCAACTAGTTCTTGATCTTTACACTTCAAAACTCTATGTATAGATTAAGTAATGTTCTTTGTTGATATGTCACTTAATAAACAACTTGTCGCTTTCTTTCTTGTGTTGATAGAGTAAATAAGTAAATTTTTGTCTTCGTTGAAAGTTGAATTGTGTATACAAAAGCAATGGTTGAGATTTTATTTTGTTCATGTACATGTGAGAGAAATATTGTTCATGTATGGACTTTGTTATGAATTTTGTAAACATTTTATGTTTTAAGTATATATATACGACGACAACTATGTTCAAGGATATATATACATTTTTCTTAGCTAGGTTGGTAGAAAGTTTCAAACATATAATGTTATTATGATTGAACGAGTTTAAAGAGTTCAATATATGTATTGTTTGTAATTTCTATATCATTGTTGGACTTCAAAACAAGAAATTATACAGATAATTTCTAATATTACAATTCATTTTTTTTTTTAAAAAAAAAATAAGCTTAACAAGCAAAACGTGTCAAGTGTTCCTTAAGTCACCAGTTTTTTGGATGTCAAGAATTTAGATACTTGGCACTTAAAATAAGTCGAGAAATCCCATATACTTGACAGTTATAATGTATCAAGTAAATTACAACTTGACGCTTTTAGGCAGTAAAAAAATTTCTGTCATTCTTGATACTGGATTACTTGATATTTTTAAAAACGTTAAGTAACATTGATACTTGACTGCCAAAAAAGTCAAGTAATGAAGTTTTTGTAGTAGTGCACCTTTGAGCAAGCAACTTCGACAACCACCCTCAATGACAACTCCAGCGACCAACTCCAACGACCAAGTCTAGTCTCTGGCAACCACCACCATTGACTACTCCGGTGACCCAATTCTGAAGACCAACTCTAACAAAAATCACTTTCAATGCTCAACTTCGATGACCACTTTCGAGCGAGCAACTCCGACATCCAACTTCGATACCACTTTCGAGCGAGCAACTCCGACATCCAACTTCGATACCACCTTTATACGACTAACTTCAAGCTCCAACAAACACCTCTGACTACAAACTCCAGTAAAAATCATGTTCGATGATCAACTTCGATAACCACCTTCGCGTGCCCGCTTTAATGACCAACTTCAGGCTCCGAAAATCACTTCCAACGACAAACTTCAGTGACCAACGCCAATACCACATTCACACGACTAACTTCAGGCTTCCACGACCATCTCCAACTACAAATTCCAGCAAAAAAATATTTTCGATAATCAACTTCGACAACTACTTTAGACTATTATAAGATCGATGAATATTAAAATATGTTGTAGGATTGTTGATTACATATATAATATTGTTTTGTCTACATTCAGTGTAATACTTATACGCAGAAATTTGTAAAATATATATTTATTCCATTGAATTCACATATCAAATGAGTATTATTAACATTTGGAAAAGTATGTATGCACTCAAAAAAATATGTAATGCATAACAAAAAAAATCATAAAATGGAGATATTTTTCCTAGAACATTTTATAGTAAGAGAGTGAAAAATAGAGATTTGTTCTCTGATGATTCTCCAAATTTTCTGGAATTGAAAGTAAAATTGTTGAAGAAATGTGGTGGCATTAGTTGTTAAGATGATATGGGAGATTCAATTAAAAAAAAATAATGACAGGGTAAAAATACATTGCAACAACAGGAAGAAGAAGAAAAAAAGATGATGAAATTCATGGAGAAAAATTAGGAATCAAAAGTTTTGATTTCTCTTTGGTTTTCCATTCATTTATCTATTCCTGCAAGAAATGTAGTGGATTAATTGTAGTTCATTACCCAGAAAGAAAGAAAGAGAAAAGGAAAAACTTCAAAAAAATTTAAAAACTGCAAAACTATATTTTATTCAACACAAATATGGGAGAATTAATGAATAAAAAAGTTTCAAAATGAAAATAGTCAATCATAAAAGCAGATTATTTAAAATTAAAAAAACTACACTAAATATCTCAGATATATGAATTCAACTCTGCATTACGAACACAAACATATGAATTCAAACCAAATAACTCTACATTTCAAATACAAACATATGATCTCAAAACAGTATATCTTAATTCAACACCCCAAACAACCCTTTAATGTTTTGATTAGTTGTACATAATGTTTTAACTAATTAATCAAGTTGTTTGTAACAAAAAACGAAAAAAAAAAAAAACAATTATTTGACACTTCTATGATATGCTATAATATGATTTTAAAAAATAAAAAAATAACATGTTTTAGTTTTTTTAGAATACGACAACTATATCAAGTAGAAAATGAGAGACTAGTTAATTATATTATTCTCTTTTTTTTATTATTTTGTAAAATTAAAAGGTGCTACTATGAAATATGATTTTTTTTTTTTTTAATTTATAGATGTAAACATTGAGAGAATAGTTGGTAAATCATCTTCTTTGTTCTCCTTCATGCCACACCAACAATAATAATTCAAAATATATAAATATATATAAATAAATAAATTTAAACATCATTTCAGTCTCTGAACTTTAAATTTTGTTCAACTTTAATGTTTTATATTATAATTATCCAATTTAGTCATCATATTTTCAATAAATAAAATACAATATGAGAATACGTTCTCAAAATTTATAGTAAAACAATGTTAATAGATAACAAAAAGTTTTTAAAATACAACACTAAACTAGTAGTGGATACTATATTTAAAATTTATTAAAAGTACACAGACTAAAATTAAACAAATTTCAATGTATATGGACCAAAATGGTATTTCCTATATTACAACAATAATTTAATATTTATTCATTTAATTCTCTATTGAATAAAAGCCCCTATCACCGTACATTATACTCTTGGTTTGAGTATTCTATACTCAAAAATACATACCTTCCTGCATTTATACTCCTTAGTCCTTTATTCATTTCCTCAGAAGATCTTGTTTTGAAACAATTACTTTTTCTAAAGGCTTTTAAAATAATTTGTTCATTAATTAGTCTTTGACATTTTATTGAGATCCTCTACTGTTTAACCAATTATATTTTAATTGTCAAGATAGAGTTGAATATCTTGGATTAGATTAACTCATTTTTCAGTGGGTTATTAATTATTTTTTTACTTTTCAAATTTTGGTTTGGTTTTTTAAACCATTCGTAAAAAGTAGATAACAAAAAAAGAAATTTAGAAGTGAAAGTAATACTCTCTGCAGGTTTAATTTTCAAAAATAAAAACTCAAAAACCAAATTATTACTAGTCTTAATCATGGGTGTTTTTTTTTTGTTTTTTTGTTTTTTTTTTTTTTTTGGGTAAACAGAAGTTTGAGTAGTTGGTTTTGTTTTCATGGGAGATTTCGAATTCTTAATATAAGTGACATTTCATTTCAGAGTAGGTTTTAACTTTTATTTTCAACATTTGGTTCCTTTAGCAAATAATTGATATAAAATTTCTACACTCGATTTCGAGATTGACAATTATAATCCAAAGTGAATGTCTTATACCAATTGAATTATTCTCACGACGTTTGTATATAATGCTCGTTGAAATTTTCTAACGGCTAGATAAATGACCTATTTCATGTTTCTCTACATACTAGACATCTAACGTACTAAAATATAATTTTATATTAATATATTATTATTTTAAAAAAAATCAAATATGTTAGAAATCTATTAGACACAAAATTAAAAATCTAGAAATGTATTGAATATTTCTAAAGTGTACGAACCTTTTGTGAAAAAATCTTAAACTTATTAAACAATTTATGAGGTATATAAAGTAAAGAGTGGAGTTGTGAAGTAATAAAGCATATAGTGTAAGAAGTGAATAAAACATAAATTGATGTATTTTTAGTCATAAACCATAAATTCCTTGGACCACACAAGGATTGAAAGTTCACAACTACAACTTCTTCCACAATAACCCTTCGAGTCCAAGTACTCCCTTAAACTTTAACATTTTAAACACAATTTTCAAATTTAGGTTAAATTGTAATTTTGTTTTTTTTTTTTTTTTT
>NC_052349.1:24909099-24914194 GCF_009727055.1 Benincasa hispida | reverse complement strand
GAAAAAAATTTAAAAATTTAATCTTTATAGTTTATAATTAAAATTAAATTTTTGTCCGATGACTAAACTCTATTTTTTTTAAAAAAAATCACAGATATTAAATTTACGATTTAACTTTTAAATTTAAATGACGAAATTTGTAATTTAACTTGGTTAAACCATTGCGATGATTTGGTGGATATATCGTTAAAAGAAAATACATGAAAATGGTAGAGAATGATGATGTTGAGCGGAAAACATGTGATGTCATGGTGGGTCCGAATGAGTATTAGAGAAGATGGCATTTTTATTGGTAGCCATCCAGAAGATGCCACCTCAGAAAAACAAATTAAAAATATATTAAAAGAAAAAGGCCCGCCCGAAATGTCGGGCACGGAAACTCATGATGTTCATAATCCTCATCATTTCTACAATGGGACCGCCTTCATTGGATCCCTACCCCACGCCACCCAAAAGTCCGTTTTGTACTTTACTCTTTTTTTTTAATTATTATTATTTTTTATTTCTTTATTTTTAATCATTTCTTCATTTTCTTTATTATTTGTTCATAAGTAAGATATGATAATTAATTCACTCAAATCAATTCCTCTTTTTATTAAATTTATTAGTCACAAAATTAAAAGATTCATTTGATTGAATAGTTTTTAAAAAAATTAAGAAAGAATACATTTTTGGTCCCTAAGTTTGAGATTTAATTTCTATTTAATCTTTAGGTTTTAAAACATTATACATTTAGTGGTTAAGTTTTGAATTTCGTTTTGATTTAGTCTCAGATTTAAATATTGCAATTTTATCCTTACCATTTGAGTTTTGTTTGAATATGGTCCCTAAATTTTAAGATTTTACATTTCTAACCTCAATTTTCCATTAAATATTCACTTTCAAACATTGACGTTAACGTTTATCAATTAATTTAAAAGAATTATAAAGTAAAATTTTAAATTGAATTTTAAAAGTGATGAAAAATAGTGAAAGTTAATTAATTCTAATTCATTTAATTATTTTAAATTTATTAACAAACATTAACACTAAAGACAAAAAAATGAGTATTTAGTGAAACTTGAGGTTATAAGTGTAAATTTTGAAATGTAGGGACTAAGTTCTAGCAAAACTCAATTATTAAGGATAAAATTGCAACATTTTGAAATTTATGGACTAAATTAAAACCAAACTCAAAATTCTAAATGTGTAACATTTTGAAATCTAAGAATTAAATATAAATAGACCCAAAATTTAAGGATCAAAAAGAGTATTTTCCTAAAATTTTTATTATAATACAAATAGAATATATAGACAACTTTCAATCTCAAGTACATGCAAAGTTTCACAGTAAATACTTATCTAAACATGGACGAATATGCTTGTAATTAAATTTGTTAATTTACTATTTATTATTATTTTCTTATGAAGAGTTCGTCTTAGAGAAATTCTTATAAATAAAAAATATTAAAAATATTTATATTTTATAGAAAAAAAAGTTTTTAAAAAAATAGTGTAAGTATTTTTAAATATATTTTTATATTTAAAAAGACCGCTCTATTTTATTTAATAAAAGAGAAGTTTTGTTAAGCTTAAATTATTTTCAGCGTGTTTCTAATTGGGAAAATGAAAAAAAAAAAAAAAAAAAAAAAGAATCCCACGTGTTAACGGGGGTGATTAAAAGGTTGGGACCCAGTTAGAATGAGACAACAGACGATAGGGGCCCCACATGAAGAGGTCATGTGGCGGACCCCGCCAGCTAGGACGACAGAGAACCCTGCAAGTTGTGAGGTCAATGATAATGGCTAGCCCACGCCGGACCCATTACCGCCACGTATACTCCCATCATTTCTTGCCTCTCCTATCGGGTCCCACTTTCCACAATGGAGTTGATCCGCCAAAAAGATTTGTAGTAATTGGGTAGTAAAAAATTTCCATTATCTATTTATTGTGCATCATGTCAATTTACCTTTCAAGAATAAAGTGAAATTAATTTATATTAATGTATAATCTAGTAATATTTATGAACGTAAGTTATTAATATGAACATAAAAAATAGGATAATTTTGTAGTATTAGAAATTTTGACGTCGCCTCTAGTTTGTCTAGTTTAAGTTCGAGACCTCAAAAATTAGAGATGATTAAATAGTCAAAACAATGTAATAATGTGGTTAACAATGTTATGTCAACCAATTTATATGTAAAAATCATAGTATTACATGTCAATATTTTCATCTATATTTTCAAATTTTCATTGATTTAATATTGACATGAAGGATGAATCAATATTTCTATTATACCGTAGATAAATCTACAAAACACAAAAAATAAGTATAAGAATGCCACTAATATAAATAATAAACAGTTTAATTTGTTTGAAAATCTTAAAATATTTATTTACTAATTTAATTTTTTTTGAATTTTTTGTTTTTATAATTCTTCCATTTGAAATCAACATTTTATCAATATTTCATCAAAATTTTTATAAAATTAAAACTCCAATATTTATATCGACATTAATATTTTAACCTCAGTAAAATTTTAATATAGTTCAAATGATGTATTATACCTCTAAAAATCGAAATTTCGATCCTAGTATATTTATTTGTTCGACTAAAAGAAAAGAAAAAACAGAGCTCAATTGATTGCATGCGTCACAAAGAATTGATAAGCAAGTAAAACGTGGAATTTTATTCATTTTTATTAAGTATTAAAATAATTTGTGAGATATGATGGTTTTGAAATTTATATTAAAAAAAAAAATACATCTAGGCCTAATTTGTAACATCCCACATTTATTTTATTTTATTTAATAATAATGTAATTTTCAGTAACTTTATTAGTTGGAAATTCAGTAATTGTCCTTGGTTGGAGGGCATGCTTGGAATTTTGGATTTGAAGTATAAGTGCGAGAATTTAAGTGTTGGCGTGAAAATTACTCAAAATTATTCGGTTTTGAAATTCAAGTTGAAAATTAATGGCAGGAATTAATTTTCTTTGGAAAAGGAAAAAAATTAAATAGTATAAAGTGGAATAAGGAAATGATTTAATTATAATTATACTATTTTCCTTTATTGCTATTATTATTATTATTATTTTAAAATAAAAAGAAAACCCTATCTTCCTCCCCACACACGGCTTCCCCTTCCCTAGAATTTTTTCCTCCTGCCTTCACGAGTCGAGCCCTCCCACACTGCCTAGATCCACCGCGCCTCCCTCACTACCTCCCGCTGTACGAGCCAGACTCGCGCACCGCCGCCGCTCTAGCATTTGACCATCGCCCATCGCCGCCCCCGCTCCAGCCCCTGACCGCCGCACACCGTCACTGTCTCCTAGTAGCTTGAGCCGCTGCCGCCTCCAGCCGGTTTCTCCACCGTCCATCGCCGTGCTGCCTATCTTCTGTTGCGTGGGTCTTCGTCGGACTCTTAGATTTTGGTAAGATCTATTTTTTTGTTGGGTTTTTTGAAAGATTTTGGATGCCCATTAAGTTGGATTAAAGATTAAATTAGTCGCATTATCTTGATTTTAGATTTGAGCTTGAAAAATTACAACAGCGACTGTCCAGCAAATTCAAGATCATTCGACAAGAGTTTTGGTAAGAGTTATAGTCCTTATTGTTGGTTTGTGGGCACACTTTGATTACTGAATTAAGTTTGACTTAACCCTTGTATCTTTAAGGTTTCAAGTTGTTGTCCATTGGGATTTAAAATCTGTTAGAAGGAGATTTTGGAGTGGTTGTTGATCAAGTTCTTTGGGTAAGCTTTTGGTGTTAGCATAAATACTCTATATCTATATTGAATAGATAAACCCTAGAATCATTCATGTCAAATTGTCAAGAATATATACATATCGGATTCCATTGAAAGATTTATGATGACTCTAAAGTGGCAGTTATTATCTTCCTCAACCAAAGCTCCAAATGCCCTAAGTAAGATCTCTCTCTAGATGGGATTCAAGAAAGACTGAGTGCTTATTGCTTTGGTATGTTGGGGACCATAGCCTAAGGCCTATTTATATACTAGTTCAATTAGGGTTCCCATTAAACCCTAATTAACTAGGAATGAGCTTCTACCCATTAAGTCCGTACTCAATAAGAAATCTAGAGCCTTAATTAATTAGGTCACATAATAGGGCCCAATCTAATAAAATAACCCAATGTGATAAATTATTAATCCACATACATAGCCCATACTTTAATTAAACATATTATTATTTAACTATGTCTAACAATCTCCCACTTGGGCTATGTCTATGTACCTAATATAATTAAATCACATAAACCTTAAGCGTGCATAAACAAGTTATTTCAATAATAGAATTTCCTTTTTGTTCAATCTGGTCCATATCCTGTATTAGTATGGAATCAAGGCGGCTTTCTTCACTGATTGGATGCTTCATAACATGCTATAAACTCCGCAGCCATGGTAGAAGAAGCCATAAGTGTTTGTTTAACACTTTTCCAGGATACATCTCCTCCAGCCAACATGAAGATATAGGCTGAAGTGGATCGCAAAGTGTCTTGACATCCACATAATCAGAATCAGAATACCCAATGATCTCCAAAACTTCTAATCTCTAATAAGTGAGCATATAATCTTTTGTTCTTTGTAAATACCTCATAACCCGTTTGGTTGCTTTCCAATGATCCACCCCCGGGTTACTCAAATATCTGCCTAACACTCCAACTATAAACACAATATCTGAACGCGTACATACTTGGGCATACATTAAACTTCTAATGGTAGATGCATAGGGAACCTTCTGCATCTCCTTAGTCTCGAGTGTAGTCTTTGGGCATTGACCTAAATGAAATTTATAACCTTTAGCGATCGGGGTATCTCCTGGCGCACAATCTTTCATGCCAAATCTACTCAAGATCTTTTCAATGTAGTTCTTTTGTGATAATCTCAAAATACCTTGAGAACGATCTTGATGTATTTCAATTCCTAATACAAAAGAAGCATCACCAAGATCCTTTATCTCAAAATTTCTTTTGAGAAATCTCTTAGTGTCATGCAATAAACCTACATCATTATTAGCTATGAGTATGTCATCGACATATAACACCAGAAAGATTGATTTACTACCATTGAACTTGTGATATACACAATCTTCCA
>NC_052349.1:24892341-24898884 GCF_009727055.1 Benincasa hispida | reverse complement strand
CTTATAATTGTCACATACTCATTACTACATGCATACCCATAATTTGGCCAAATAATTATCTTCCTTTGGGTCGATAATTATCTGCATAAATTCATGAATATGCACATCTTATATTTTAGAATTAAATTAATCTAGATAACAGAGGCTACTTTGGTAACATATTATTTTGACCAATTCAATCTAAAATATAAGATACAGTAATATAATAATATTATTGTACAAAAATAAAGGAGGAAGAACACCAAATAATCTTTACCAATATTCACTTAATAATTACATACATATAATACAACTAAAGCAACATAAACATGTGAATATCGTCAAATATCATCAATCAAATTTAAATTTAAATTCACCAAAATATCAATCAAATTTAAATTTAAATTTACCACATTATCAATCATATTTAAATTTAAACCATAGCATGATCAATTAGTCTTGAATCTACAACATGATTATTCAAATCTTGACTTAAATCACTAGTAAAACTTTAGATTCAAATTCACAAACCTTATTGATTTAAAAGCTATATATAAATTCACTCAATTATCAATAATCAAGATCAAGAATCATCGGCAAAATCAAATAAGCAATATTAGCAAAATTTCAATTGGCAATTGATTGATTTGATTCTCCAATCTACATCTAGTTTCTTAGCTTGCTGACCATCAGCGTTGAAGCCTTGCTTCCGCCACCATTGAAAGAAACGGATTACGTTGAAAGAAACTTGCCGCCATGGAAAAAAAAAAAAGAATTGGCAATTGCCAGCGATACAACAATATGCACAATTTGTACATTTTTTTTTTAAATTCTTTTAATCACAATCTGTGTTCATGCTTACTATTAATCACAAAAAATTACTAAAAGAACAAAAAAAAAAGGGACAAAATCTAAACAATTGGTAAGATGATTAAATTTGTGGGCTTCGCTTTTAGGCGGTGTTCATGCCACAACAAGAATAATCTTTAAATTCTTTAACCAAAACGAAAATTGAATCACAATACCAATGAAAAACGAATAAACCAACAATCCAACATGAAATTCGTGTGCTCTAATACCACTTGTTAACATAAATACTCTATATCTATATTGAATAGATAAACCCTAGAATCATTTATGTCAAATTGTCAAGAATATATACATACCGGATTCCATTGAAAGATTTATGATGACTCTAAAGTGGCGGCTATTATCTTCCTCAACCAAAGCTCCAAATGCCCTAAGTGGGATCTCTCTCTAGATGGGATTCAAGAAAGACTGATTGCTTATTGCTTTGGTATGTTGGGGACCATAGCCTAAGATCTCTTTATATACTAGTTCAATTAGGGTTCCCATTAAACCCTAATTAACTAGGAATGTGCTTCTACCCATTAAGTCCATACTCAATAAGGAATCTAGGGCCTTAATTAATTAGATCACATAATAGGGCCCAATCTAATAAAATAACCCAATGTGATAAATTATTAATCCATATACATAGCACATACTTTAATTAAACATATTATTATTTAAATATGTCTAACATTTGGGTATTGTGGTTTTGAATCTAAGGTGTTGCAATTATTATTGGACTGAAATTTAATGGTTGTATTCATATGTTAGGGTCGTTACTTCAAACCACGGTCATCATTTGGTTGTCGGAGGTTATCTGTGGAATTTTGATTAAGATAAGTAATCTTACCACTGGAACTGCCCACGGGCCAGGCTTTAGTTATATGCTAGCGTGATGAGTGTATGTTATGGTAAATGTTAGCATGTTGATTGACAGTATGACCTGAATCAAAGTATGTTCTGGCACGAGTTTTGATTTGTTTACATACACATCTAAGTATTTGATCGTTAGTATGCGATAGTATGTGTTTTCATATGTCAATGTCTGATCTGCTGGTGTTGAGGCATACTTGAATGTTGTAGAATTATGATGTAAGGTATACATGAATGTGGTATAATATGTTGTTAATAATCATGTGTATGTGATGGAGCCATGGTATCAAGGATTTTCATGTGTGTTTTAGAATTGTACATTGTTGATTCTTAGAATGTTGAGACTGTGCGAATATCCTCATTGATTAGTTAGATGCTCACCAGTTTGTGTTTCCTTCGGGATTCACCAGTTTTGTGTTTCCTTCGGGATTCACCAGTTTTGTGTTTCCTTCGAGATTCACCAGTTTTATGTTTCCTTCGGGATTCACCAGTTTGTGTTTCCTTCGGGATTCACCCGTTTTTTGTTTCCTTTGGGATTCACCAGTTTTGTGTTTCCTTCGGGACTCACCAGTTTTGTGGGCATACTTAACTACAATAGGATAGGACTCAGTCTCTTGTTTGTTCCATATGTTTATGTGCCATATTCGGGTATCTAGAGGACATGTGTTTATGTGCCATCTGCTGTATTTGTGAGACATGCCATATTAGACTCAGAACCGTTGCCATTTATATTGTCTATTTCCACTCCATCGGGAGAGATCATGTTAGCTACATAAAAGATGAAAGCATGTCGGTAGAGATAGCCAATCGCACATTAGATGTAACCTTGATAATTTTAGATATGCGCGATTTTGATGTTATATTAGGCATGGATTGTTTAGTTGTTAACCATGCCAGCATAGATTGCTCTCGTAAGGAGACTATCTTTAACCCTTCTACAGGAGCCAGTTTTAAGTTTAAAGGGGTTGGGACCGTAGTCCTACCCAAAGTGATATCCGCATTGAAGGCTAATAGGCTATTCGACCATGGTGCCTGGGGCTTTATGACCAGTGTGATGGACACCAGGGAGAATGAAGTTACCTTGACTTCGAAGCCAGTAGTGAGGGATTTTCCATATGTGTTTCCAGAAGATCTTCTCGGACTGCCCCCGTAGTGGGAGATAGATGCCATTGAATTGGAGCCAGACACAACCCCATTTCGAGGGCTCCAACAGGACGACTCCGGTAGAGTTAAAGGAACTGAAGGTCCAATTGCAGGAGTTGTTGGACAAGGGTTTCATTTGCCCTAGCATGTCACCATGGGGTGCACCTGTTTTGTTTGTGAAAAAGAAGGATGGATCATTACGTCTGTACATTGATTACAGAGAGTTGAACAATGTGACCGTCAAGAACAAATATCCCCTTCCAGGATCGATGATTTGTTTGACCAGTTACAGGGAGCTAACGTATTCTCTAAGATTGACCTCCAGTCAGGGTACCACCAGCTGAGGATAAAGGACAGTGACATACCCAAGACAGCCTTTTGTTCGAGGTATGAACATTATAGTTCATAGTGATGTCAATCGGTCTAACGAATGCACCAGCAGTGTTTATGGATCTGATGAATAGGGAGTCCAAGGAATTCCTCGACACCTTCATGATTGTTTTTATTGATGATATTTTGATTTATTCCAAGACAGAGGCCGAGCATGAGGAGCATTTGCAGAAAGTTTTGGAGAAATTGGGCCAATAAGATATATGCTAAGTTTTCTAAATGTGAATTTTGGTTGAAGCAGGTGTCTTTTTCTAGGGCATGTGGTAATCCAAGGAAGGTGTCTCTGTGGATCCTGCAAAGGTGGAGGCAGTTACGGGTTAGGCTCGTCCAACCACGGTTAGTGAGGGCGTAGGTTTCCTGGGGTTAGCAAGATACTACAAACGATTTGTGAAGGACTTCTTTCGCATAGCCGCCCCATTAACTAAGTTGACCTAGAAGAGGGCAACATTTGTTTGGAATGAGGCTTGTGAAAAAAGTTTCCAGGACCTCAAGCAGAGCCTGGTTTCAGCCCCAGTTCTTACAATACTGGACGGATCAGATGGTTTCGTCATTTTCAATGATGCATCCAAGAAGGGGTTGGGATGCGTATTGATGCAGCAGTGTGGAATAGTTGCTTATGCTTCACGTCAGCTGAAGAAGCACGAACAGAATTATCCCACGCATGACTTGGAGTTAATAGCGGTGGTTTTTGCTCTCAAGATCTGGAGACATTACTTGTATGGAGAAAAGATACAGATCTTCACCGACCACAAGAGTTTGAAGTACTTTTTCACTCAGAAGGAGTTAAACATGAGGTAAAGAAGGTGGTTGGAGCTAGTAAAGGATTATGACCGTGAAATTTTGTACCACGCAGGAAAAGCAAACATAGTGGCTGATGCTTTAAGCAGAAAAGTGGCCCATTCCGCAGCTCTCATTACCAGACAGACTCACCTATGTAGGAAACTGGAGAGGGAAGAGATTGCAGTAGTCGTGGGGAAGGTCACGGCATAGTTAGCACAGTTGTCGGTGAAATCAAACCTAAGGCAGAAGATTATTGATGCGCAACGAGACGACCCTTATCTAGAGGAGAGAGTTCGTAGAGTGGAGTCAGGCCAGGATAGCGAATTCTCAGTGTCAGCAGAAGGTGGCCTCCTTTATCAAGGGCGTCTGTGCGTGCCAGCGGTTAGTGACATTAAGAATGAGTTGTTGTCAGAGGCTCATAGTTCCCTATTCTCGATCCACCCCTATAGCACCAAGATGTATCAAAATCTGAAGTGTTACTATTGGTGGAATGATATGAAAAGAGAGGTTTTGGAGTTCGTCAGTAAGTGTTTGGTGTGTCAGCAGGTGAAAGCCCCGAGGCAGAGGCCAGTAGGCTTGTTACAACCATTAAATGTACCAAAATGGAAGTGGGAGCATGTATCTATGGACTTCATCGTGGGGTTGCCTCGGATAGTTAAAGGTTTCACTGTGATATGGGTCGTTGTAGACAGACACGAAGCTAGCACATTTCATACCTACAAAGTCCACCTTTTCAGTGAATAAGTGGGCACGGATATACATGAAGGAAGTGGTAAGATTGCATGGAGTGCCTGTGTCTATTGTGTCGGACAGAGACCCTCATTTCACGTCTAACTTCTGGAAGAGTCTCCAGGCGGCTTTGGGACCCGGTTAAACTTCAATACAGCGTTCCACCCTCAGACTGATAGGCAAACAGAGAGATTGAATCAGATATTGGAAGACATGTTGCGTGCCTGTGCCATAGAGTTTTCAAGAAGCTGGGATGCTTACTTGCACTTAATGGAGTTTGCATATAATAACAGCTACCAGTCCACTATTGGGATGTCACCCTTTGAGGCCCTATATGGGAAAAGTTGCAGGTCCCCTATGTGTTGGGATGAGGTAGGAAAGAGGATATTATTAGGACCTGAATTGGTGCAGACCACGAATGAGGTAATACAGAAGATCAGGGCTCGTATGCAGACAACCCAGAGCAGACAGAAGAGCTATGCCGATGTAAGACATGAGGACCTGGAATTTAAGAATGGGGTGAAATTATTCTTAAAGGTGGCACCCATGAAAGGTATTCTAAGGTTTGGCAGGAAAGGAAAGTTGAGTCCAAGATTCATTGGACCTTTCGAGGTCCTAGAACGAGTTGGCGATTCTTGAATCTGCTGAAACAGTCGCTATTGTAATTTTCAAGCTCAACATCTAAAATCAAAAGAATGCGGCTATTTAATCTTTAAATCCAACTTTAAGTGGGCATCGCAAAATCTTTCAGAAAACGACCAACCACAAAATAGATCTTACTAAATCTAAGAGTCCGATGAATATACCCACGCAACAGAACATAGCAGCATGAAGATGGACGGGTGGAGAAACCTGGCTGGAGGCGGTTAGGGTGCTCAAGTTGCTGGGAAGAGCAGTGACCGGTTGTGCGGTAGTCAGGGGCTGGTGTGGCGGCGGCCGATGGGGCGGTGGTCAAAATGCTGGAGCGGCGGCGGGTGCGACGAGTCCTTTAGTCGTGCGGCGAAGGAGGTAGTAAGGGAGGCGAGGCGGATCTGGGTAGTGAGGGGGGCTCCGACATGAAGGTTGGAGGAAAAAATTCTGGGGAAGGGGAAGTTGTGCGTGGGGAGGAAGATGGGGTTTCTTTTATTTTAAAAATAATATAATAATAAAGGAAAATAGTATAATTATAATTAAATCATTTCCTTATTCCACTTTATACTATTTAATTCTTTTCCATTTCCAAAGAAAATTAATTCCTGCCATTAATTTTCAACTTGAATTTCAAAAACTGAATAATTTTCACGCCAACACTTAAATTCTCACACTTATACTTCAAATCCAAAATTCCAAACATGCCCTTCAGCCAAGGACAATTACTAAATTTCCAAACTCATAAAGTTACTGAAAATTACAATATTATTAAATAAAAATAAAATAAAAAATGTTGGATGTTACATTCTTCCCCTTCAAAAAACTTTCGTCCTAGAAAGTTTCAATCCTTGAAAAGCTCCGGGTATTGGGCCTTCATCTTATCCTCTCACTCCCAGGTGGCTTCCTTGACTTGGTGGTTCTGCCACAGAACTTTCACAAAAGTAATTTTCCAGCGACATAATGTGTTATTGGCGAGGAATCTCTATGGGATTCTCACTTGTAGCTCAAGTTGTCATTCAAACTATAAGGGCTCGTAGTCACTACATGGGACGGGTGCATTAATACTTCCTTAGCATCGAAACATGGAAGACATTATGAACTGAGACAACGCTGGGGGCAAGGCCAAACGGTAAGCTACAGGGCCAACTCGTTCTAGGACCTCGAAAG
>NC_052349.1:24889184-24892316 GCF_009727055.1 Benincasa hispida | reverse complement strand
TCTAGCTCGTGCGGCGAAGGAGGTAGTAAGGGAGGCGAGGCGGATCTGGGTAGTGAGGGAGGGCTCCGACATGAAGGTTGGAGGAAAAAATTCTGGGGAAGGGGAAGTTGTGCGTGGGGAGGAAGATGGGGTTTCTTTTATTAAAAATATAATAATAATAAAGGAAAATAGTATAATTATAATTAAATCATTTCCTTATTCCACTTTATACTATTTAATTCTTTTCCATTTCCAAAGAAAATTAATTCCTGCCATTAATTTTCAACTTGAATTTCAAAAACTGAATAATTTTCACGCCAACACTTAAATTCTCACACTTATACTTCAAATCCAAAATTCCAAACATGCCCTTCAGCCAAGGACAATTACTAAATTTCCAAACTCATAAAGTTACTGAAAATTACAATATTATTAAAAATAAAATAAAATAAAAAATGTTGGATGTTACATTCTTCCCCTTCAAAAAACTTTCGTCCTAGAAAGTTCTATCCTTGAAAAAGCTCCGGGTATTGGGGCCTTCATCTTATCCTCTCACTCCCAGGTGGCTTCCTTGACTTGGTGGTTCTGCCACAGAACTTTCACAAAAGTAATTTTCCAGCGACATAATGTGTTTACTCTCTGGCGAGGAATCTCTATGGGATTCTCCATTGTAGCTCAAGTTGTCATTCAAACTATAAGGGCTCGTAGTAACACATAGGGACGGGTCTTCACAATACTTCCTTTAGCATCGAAACATGGAAGACATTATGAACTGAAGACAACGCTGGGGGCAAGGCCAAACGGTAAGCTACAGGGCCAACTTTCGACAAGAGTTTTGGTAAGAGTTATAGTCCTTATTGTTGGTTTGTGGGCACACTTTGATTACTGAATTAAGTTTGACTTAACCCTTGTATCTTTAAGGTTTCAAGTTGTCGTCTATTGGGATTTAAAATCTGTTAGAAGGAGATTTTGGAGTGGTTGTTGATCAAGTTCTTTGGGTAAGCTTTTGGGTATTGTGGTTTTGAATATGAGGTGTCGCAATTATTATTGGACTGAATTTAATGGTTGTATTCGTATATTAGGGTGTTACTTCAAACCACAGTCATCGTTTGGTTGTCGGAGTTTATCTGTGGAATTTCGATTAAAGTAAATAATCTTACCACTGAAACTGCCCACGGGCCAGGCTTTAGTTGTATGCTAGTGTGATTAGTGTATGTTATGGTAAATGTTAGCATGTTGATTGACAGTATGACCTGAATCAAAGTATGTTCTGGCATGAGTTCTGATTTGTTTACATACACACCTGAGTACTTGATCGTTAGTATGCGATAGTATGTGTTTTCATATGTCGATGTCTGATCTGCTGGTGTTGAGGCATACTTGCATGTTGTGGAATTATGATGTAAGGTATACATGAATGTAGTATAATATGTTGTTAATAATCATGTTTATGTGATGGAGCCATGGTATCAAGAATTTTCATGTATGTTTTAGAATTGTACAATGTTGATTCTTAGAACGTTGAGACTGTGCGAATATCCTCATTGATTAGTTAGATGCTCACCAGTTTGTGTTTCCTTCGGGATTCACCAGTTTTGTGTTTCTTTCGAGATTCAGCCAGTTTGTGTTTCCTTCGGGATTCACCAGTTTTGTGTTTCCTTTGAGATTCACCAGTTTTATGGGCATACTTAATTACAATAGGATAGGACTCAGTCTCTTGTTTGTTCCATATATTTATGTGCCATATGTGGGTATCTAGAGGACATAGATGCCTAGCCTAACCCTAGTGGTGGGATTACTTACTGAGTATTTCATACTCATTCTTTCTTATGTTGATGTTTCAGGAAAAGGTAAAGATATACTGGCGATGGCGCAGCGAAATTCGTGATCGTGTCACTGGGACTAGACTTTTTCGCTTCCGCATCTTAAAATTTGAGTCCTTATTTTCCTCTTAATATTTAGTTTTATTATTTGAAATTTATTTATAAGGATTATCTCTTTTATATACTTTTGTTAGTCTTTAAGAATTTGGGTACCCTATTATTGTTTTAACAATTGCATTTAATAAATGTCTTTTGAACTTCTCTTGTTTAGGCGGCATTTATTTCAAATAAACTAAGCGTCGTTTTAAATTTTGTGCATGCATTTATTTTAGTAACGACCTTACCTAAATCTTAGGGGGTCGGGTCGTTACATAATTGGTAAAGAATTTGAAAACAGAAAATTGAAAATAAGTGATTTAATAAAAAGAGTTGTATTTCATGTTTTCGTATATATGTTTGATAGCATATTTAGAAATTGATTCTAATTTAGAAAATTGTTTAAAATGTGTTTGACACAATATATTTATAAATTATAAGACTAGTAGTAGTTATCTACTAATATTTAGTTGACAATAAACTATTACTAATTTATTTATGAATGATTTATGTTAAAAGAAATTTATATTAATCATTATTTTGTACTATTATATAATTTAATACATTACATAATACATACTATATTTTTTAAAAAATGGATTGAGTTTATCGTATTTTTAAATATTTTTAATATTTATCTGATATAGTTCTGTATTTTAAAATTTAAAATTTAAAATCTAGATAAAAAGAGACATAAAAATGTTGTTTTTAGAAGGTGCACTATTTGGATCATATAATCCAATTACAGTTTTCAAAAATAGAATCTAAATTATCTGTTAAACATATATTTGTTGAGCTCAATAAATCAAAAAACGTAAAATATAATTTGAATTCTCTTTCAAAAGTGTCCCTTAACTATTTCCACGACATATATTTTATATTTTAAAAATATTATCGTATAGTTTACACATAAAGCTTAAAACTATTATGAATTACTCGAGAGTAGTTTATTCACAAGTTAGATAACAATTATAATGGTTTTAAAAATGAATATTATTTATTAACGCAGACTAAAACAAATCAATAGAAATATCGAAATGAAAATAGTCTTAAAAAATTAATTGTTTTTTATGCGAAAAATCTAGGTGCAACCTAGATTGCAATAAAAATGTGTTGTATGAATTTTTTTATAAATTGATTTTTTAAATTACCATGTTAAAAATATATATACGACACGGATATTGAATATCAAGTTTATAAATAATTTTATAGTATATTAATAAATAATAATTAT